>NW_026918158.1:0-13749 GCF_032062105.1 Saccostrea cuccullata
ATTTCCACAAAAAAAATTATTTGAAGTCCCATCACTGGATAAGAAACAAAATAAATACCGTTAAATATAAATAAAATTTATTGAAAATTAAGTGTAAATTGCATAAAAACCCCTTATACTTTTTGTACATCGTATGCACCTGCAAACTGTTTGGGTCGTGCTCCATTGACCTTTTCAGACAAGTCCCGGAAAAATTTCCCGCGCAAAGCTTTGGTCAAAAAACACAGACTATCGCAGACAATTTATTCCAGGCGCCAATGCCACTGCTTTTGGATGAATTGCTTAAAAAGGAGGGGGAAATACTCAACATTTTCAAAATTTAAATTTGATGCAATTATTTGCAGCTACTTTGTTGTCAACGCAAGTAAACAAATGTACACAGGTCCTATTATTTATATATAGATATTTTCTTATATATGGCTTAATGTTTAACAGTACAATTTTTTTTAATGAAATATATTTATTATGTTTACATGTTTTGTAAGGTTGTTACCCATATTTAATTATCTTTTACTAACAAAAGAACCCTTATCAACACGACCTAAGTTTCGTCTTATTATACGGAAAACCCGGTTGCAAATTTGGCGCCCAACAATGGGGGTTTTGAAATCCCCCCTAAGAGACGTCATACCGCAAAACAGAAGTGCCCTTTGCTCTATAAACATTAGGCCTACGATTGACAGAGTTTTGACTTGTGTTATTAATCTTTGGACTATTGTCATTTGTTTCCATGGATAAACATTAAAGACTTCGCTTCCAGATTTAGACTTCGCATGGTAGAAAAGCAGAGACAAACAAACATTGCAATTGCCTATTTACTTTTTGCCCCCCGCTTCTGCGAAAGTGATGGGACATTAATCTATTCTTCATGTCAGTTGTCTGTCACAAAAACATGAACCCTACGATAACTTTTAATTTAATGGAGCTATGACTCTCATACTTCAAATATGTATTTCGTGATCAGACCTTTCTTTAGTTACCACCAAATTTGACCTTGAAAATAGATACTGTAACACAGAAAATTCCATACTTTCCTTTGGCCATAACTTTTAATGGAAATATAACTTCTTTATTTCATAAATATATTTTTGTGACAAAATCTTTCATAGAATACCAACAACTTTGACTTTTTGCAATGACCTAGACCTTGGGGCTAATCAGAAGGAACAAGAAGCAACAAAGGCACTAATTCAGGACTTAATGGGGAAAAAAAAGAACTAAGGAAAAACAGCTGTCCAGTGGTGGAGACAGTTCAAGAACTAGAAAAATCACTCTCAACCAAACCACCCAACAGACTAGTGAACCAGAGACTGATATAACCATCCTAGGAGGATCCACTTCCACAACTGGTGAAGAACCAGGGAAACATCCATGCAAAATAAGACTGCAATCTACACATATCACCCTCCCTACTTCAAGTGCAAGAAAAAAGATCAATAGTCCAGTTGATACATCATCCAGAACCAACCAGTTTACCTTCCACTACGACAAGTGCCTCATCAGCAACAACGTTCAACTTTAGCTCACCATCAACCAAAACCAGCTCCCCCTGCAAACACCGATACAATTAACTTCAGCTCACCAAATACCAAAACCAGTTCCCCATCAGCATCACCAATACAGCAACGGTGTCAACTTCACTCACGATCTACTAATACGGGTAGTAAAAAAAAAAATGGCTTTTTATTGTTAGGTATAAAATATGTTTGTTTTTTTGTAACATTTTCAACAAATTACGTTTGTAGGGGGAATTTTTTTTTTTGTTATTAATGTTCAACATCCCCACTAATATACCAGGTGTCAATTTTTAGTCACACTAACATGGCATCCAAAATGGCGCAAAACGGCAGAAAAAAAAATTAGAGAATTGTAGGGGGAATTGTTGATACCATAATTATTTCTCTTTAAAACAAAAGGGAATTTTAAATAAATTGACATATTTTTAAATTCAAGTTAAGCAACAAGCTTATTTTTTTTTTAAATAAATGGAATCAGCTGATTGATCAAACGAAGTGTTGGCATTAGTCAAAAAAAAACCACCCCGGGGGTTTTTTGAATGGGTGGCGGGGTTTCAGGAAAAAAAACATATTTTTTAGGCCTAAGTTAAAATCAAAAATAGTTCCATGACCAATCATGGAATTGCTATTTTTTAGACAATGATTTTTAAAGATTTTTCCTATATACATCTTTAAAAACTTTGGTCGGCCACTTTGGCCCCGACCTACCACTGGGGGTCTTGATTTGAATTAAAACTACCTGAACATGCTTCTATATCAATACAATGAATTATGGCTTTGTCATTTTTGAGAAGAAAATTTTTAAAGAATTTTCTTATATATTTCTATTTTGTACTTTGGTCGACCATTTGGGCCCCGCCCTACCCCCAGGGGTCATGATTTAAACAAACTTGAATCAACACTACCTGTGCATGCCTACATATAAATATGAAAAATTATGCTTTGTCATTTTTGAGAAGATTTTTAAAGAACTTTCCTATATATTTCTATGTAAATCTTTGGTGGGCAATTTTGGCCCGGCCGTACCCCCGGGGGTCATGATTTGAACAAACTTGAATATACACTATATGAGCATGCTTCCATATAAATATGATGAATTCTGGCTTGGTTGGTCTTTGGAAGAAGATTTTTAAGGAATTTTCCTACATATTTCTATGTAAAACTTCTATCTCGGCCATTTTGGCCCTGCCCCCCCCCCCCCCCCCGGGGTAATAAATTTGAACAGAACTTTAATTTACATTACCTGAGGATGTTTCCAAATGCGTTTCATCTTCCCTGGCACAGTGGTTCTTGAGAAGATTTTTTTTAATAATCCACCAAATTTTCATAAATTCCCAATTATCTCCTATTAAATTGGGGTATTCGAACAAATTTGAATTCTCTTTACCCAAGGATACTTTGTAGCAAGTTTGATTGAAATTGGCCCATTGGTTCTTGAGAAGAGGTCGAAAATGTAAAAAGTTGACAGACAGACGGACAGACGTAAAATGTGATAAGAAAAGCTCATTTGAGATTTCTGCTAATAAATTCGTAGCTAAATCTAGTGATTGTACTGGACCTGATAATATACCTAGCAAACCTGTCAAGAGAAAGTTTGGTACACCTTACTTCTTGTCTGGTAGACATCACATGTTCACAAGTTCCTCTTCTTTAAATAGGGATTTTGGAAATTTCCGACAGAAAATTCCATCGATTTTACTGTTGGCCTTCAGTGATTGAGGGAAGGTGTCTTTAACAAAGAAGTGGTATCTTCCATTTGGAATATTATTTGGTCCCATCCTCACATTCAATCTCAATGAGATCACTTGTCGACCTTCGGGAAAGGGTTGGCAAGGAGTAATTGGTTGATACAGCGGAGAACACGGAGTTGTTGGTCGATGCTGTGGATTTGTTGGTCGATGTAGTAGATGGCAATGGTTTGCTTGTCGATACAGTGGTTGACAGCGAGTTGTTGGTCAATGCAGTGGACGATGATGAGTTACTGTTGATAGATTTTGCAATTCTTATGTCTTCGAGAATGTCGTCAGTTTTTTTTTTTAAATAAGTGTTCTATATAATCTGTTAAAGCTTGTTGGACTCGATAATTTTGTGATGTCAGTGTCTGGCATGTTACACATGAAAATCATTAAAGTAAGGTACAGGTGTGGAAAAGGCTGGTGTTCAAGGAGTCTGCTGTCAGATGCCACAGTCTGCTTCTAAGGAGGATACCTTAACTGAGCGTTGTTTAAGGTCCTTGTTCCGCTTGATCCCGGAGGATTGGAAGAGCCAATTCTAATGCTGATTGTCATCATTACATATTGTATCATGAACCCCAACACAAATATCCTAACTACTATATTAACATGTTCAAGATATTTTATCTTGACAACAATTAGTATTGCTTCATAGTGCGCATAGTACCTTGTACTAATACCCTTGCAATCAGTGCACATGAAACAATATAATTCGAGTTACTACCGTACAGTGGGCTTTGAGTGTGTAATCCAGACATATATGAATTATTTTTAATTGTGCATACTGTTTCATTTGTGGATGTGATTGGTCTGAATGGTCAAGACATGATGAGAAAGTTTTTTTATGAACAACTTTTTTTTTTACATCAAATGGATGTAAAATGTAGTTTACAACATGATTTCTCATCGTTCTTATTTTCACTCTCGCTTTCATCCACTGTCAGTGGCTCTGGGATATTCTGCGCATCAAGTAGGTACTGTAAATTACTTTTTATTCGCGAGAACTTTATTTTCGCGTAATTACGCGAGACAGAGTGCTCGCGAAAATTTAATTCTCGCGTATAAGATTATATAGAGCTATAACCACAATTCGTGAAAATTTTGTCTCGCTTATCAAGAGTCAATGACTATCTCGCGAAAAAAAGGTGTCGACGAAAATTTAGTGATCTACAGTATTCGCTCCAGTCCCACAGACCCTCAATAGTGCTCTCACTGTAACGTCCGATGCCAAGATACCATAACAAGGGAAATAACATGACAACAGGTCTTAACAACACAGGTTCCTTCCTTACATTGACAGTACCACCTCATAACCTTGACGTAACAATACTGAATCCAAGCTTTGTAGCCTTTTGACGAGACATGCCTTGACTCTGTGTTTGCACAAAGTAGGTCTGGCTCATGTTTGCGTCGCGCAACAACAAGGATATGCTTGCTGACAACCATGGTTACACGTACAACCTAAAGAGGACTTTGCCCAATGGAAGAGACTGGTAGTCTGCTATCCGTCAGAAGGCGCTTTATTGTATGGCCACCGTTAAGGAACGTCAGGGTACTTTTACAATGGAAAAAGAACGGCATTGCCATGAGGGAGCCGCAGGATTGACGATGGCGAAGAAAATAACAGCAAATGTTAAGGCGCAGTCCGTGGACAACGTATTCGAGAGTGCGGTATCCATAGCTGAATGAGTACTTATTCCATGGCTGATGAAAACCTCCCACCACAATGCCGACCAAAGTTAACCAATTTGATAAGGATCGCCAATAGAACCAGGGAAAAGATGTGTCCCGATTAGCCAACAGACTGCAACTTTGAACTTGCCGAAGGATATCTACTTGTAGGATTTCTCCAGAGAGACATTTCCTGTGATGGACAGCGGCACATCATATTTGCCACAGCAGGACAACTAGATGAAATGGCCAACTTACAGACTTGGTACGTCGATGGTACATTGAAAGTGTCAGGAGCCCCTTTGCACAGTTATTTTCGATCCATGGATTCCTTGGTGACCATCAAAACAAGTGCCATTAGCCTTTGTGTTGATGAGTCGACGACAGACAAATGACTATGTAGCTGTATTCAGAGCCATTATTGCCATTCTACCACGACAAGCTGCAGTCCAAGCCATCGTCGCAGATTTCGAGAAGGCTTCATGGGCGGCTGCACGGAGACAATCCAGGGGGTTACCGTTGAGGAATGCCACTTCCACTGGTCGCAGGCTGTCTGGAGAAAAGTTCAGGAAGTTGGTTCGCAAACCCCGTACAACAAAGATCGGCACATCCACAAGACTGAGAGGTATATTTTGGTATTGCCAAAAGGTGAAGGAAGCCTTCAAGTTCATCCAAGACGAAGCGCGAGCTAATGACCGCCTTGTTGCCCTTCCGTCATATGTCACCAGGAATTGAATGGAGAGCAACGTGTTTCCCATCCCTTCTTGGAACGTTTACAGAAAAGAGACGAGGACCAACGACGATTGCGAGGAATGGCATAGGAGACTGAACAACACGGCCAGTGAATCCACGCCTCCCATGTATGTTCTCATCCCTATATTGCATGGTGAAGCAGATATGCTACCCCTTCAGCAGCAGATGGTAGAAGAGGGAAGTCTCAACAGACTGCAGCGCAGAGATGTCCGAGAGCGTCAGGCCGGCTTAATTTTGATATGGACTGTGCTTTACAGGTGCACTGTGTGAATACAAGTGTTCCCACCCTTATTATAAGTGATGAGACACAAGGACTTATGTTAATTTTTTTCTATTTATATGTGTTTTATATATGTATATACACATCGTAACTTATTTTGTTGACGTCTATTGAATATCTAAAAAAAATTAAGGTCAGACGACAAGTTCCTCAAATAAATCTTTTGTATTTCTTGGTATTATATCAAAAAATTATCGTATTTGTCATTTTCTTCTTATTTCTGCATTGTTTTCAGAATGTTTTTAAATATAAGAATTACAAAAAAATGTGATAAAGGCCATTTAGAAGATTATCCATAAGGGTTATATAAGAAATATGACTCAATGGCATCTTGTTCAAATGCTTGGTAAGGTACATGTACCCAAATTTTTTTGTGAGGAAACTTGTTTAAGTATTTATACATCAATGATAAATTCTTAGAAAAAATTACATATAAATTGTATATATTTGAGGAACGTGTCGTCTGACCTTAAATATGCAAATATAAAACTGTTGTTGGCATTTTTTTCTTGTGTTTACAAGCATACAAGAAAGTCAGTGAAGGCACGTATAGGTATCAAATTTATTTTCTATTCTTACAATGTAGTAGATCTTTCATTCTGTTATTCTTCATGTCAAGAAGTATTCTGTTGAGTACAATATATACATGTACCTAAAGAAAATTGAAAGAATTTGAGAATATTTTAAAAGCTTCGTTATATTTATTTTCAAATCTTTGGACGTTCGTTCTGTGAAATATGTTGCACTCATGAAACATATAATATATATTAATAGCTTCGTAATACTTACTTTCAAATCTTGCGGCGTTCATTATACACATGTATGTCAAATATTGTGCACTTATCAAACATATAATTTAGGTCACTCGAGAATCATTACCCATATCGATATTTTGTTAGACACCAAATGTAAATAAAAATGCATTAAAAGCAATTACGTTTTCTTTAACAAGTTTATAAGCCTTGGGGCGCTAGTGAAATAGGTTTGGAGCGCTCGTGAAATAGGTATGGGGTGCTCGTGAAATAGGTTTGGGGCGCTCATATTTAAGAAATAAATAACAATTTTATAAACTTCAATGGAAATTGAAGTGGGTCGGTCACGTGATCAAATCCTGTGAAGGCCTTCTCAGAAGATTTGATCACGTAACGACCCACTTCAATTCCAATTGAAGTTTATAAAATTGTTATTTATTACTGATATATACATTTGAGAGAGACAATTTGAAAATTTTCGAATTTAAATTATTGCACTAGACGTCGTAGATGTTGAACGTTAAAGCATATTTTACATCACAATGCATACAAGTAATTTGTATGAGGAACAAAAAAAGCGAAATTTCCGAAAAAGAGTAGATATGGCCGATCTCTCTGATAAACAAATTCGGTCCAGGTTCCGTTTCAAACGAGAATCACTCAATTTTAATTACTGAGAGATGATATGGAGAGAACCACTCTAATCACTTCAGTTGAAATGCAGGTGATAAAAACACACACACAGTTTTTTTCCCTCTCTCTCTCTTTCTATAAATGCAGGTGATAAATCACACACACACACACACAGTTTTTAGCTCACCTGAGCTGAAAGCTCAAGTGAGCTTTTCTGATCACATTTTGTCTGGCGTCCGTCTTTCTGTCTGTCCGTCTGTAGACTTTTCACATTTTCGACTTCTTCCTAAGAATCGCTGGGCCAATTTCAACCAAACTTGCCACAAAGTATCCTTGGGTGAAAGGGATTCGGGTTTGTTCAAATGAAGGGCCACGCCCTTATTCAAGGGGAGATAATTGGGAATTATTGAAAATTTGGTGGCATATTTTAAAAATCTTCTTCTCAAGAACCACTGTGCCAGGAAAGACGAAACTTATGGGGAAACATCCTCAGGTAGTGTAGATTCAAGTTTGTTCAAATCATGACCCCCGGGGGTAGGGCTAGGCCTAAATGGCCGACCAAAGTTTTACATAGAAACATATAGGAAAATTCGTTAAAAATCTTCTCCTCAAGAATGACAAAGCTCTACGTCATCATATTTATTTGGAAGCATGCTCACACAACGGACAAAATTTGATCAGAAAAACTCACTTAAGCCTTCGGCTCAAGTGAGCTAAAAATATATTATAATTACATATATTGTACATAATTACATGTATTGTACAATACAGTGAATTGTTCCCCAAATATATTTTAAGAAAGATAATGATTTGAAATATAATCAAGGATGAAATATATTTTAAATGTTCTTTTAAATATACTATACGTTTGTGTAAAAGGTTATATGTGTGAAGGTGTGGGTGTTCTTTATCAGATATGAAAAACGAATTACTGGTCAATATCGTAGGTTGTTCGGCTAAAATTGGACTGGAAATCGATAAAGTAAAGCTAAGATTAAGAAATTCAATTTTTATAGTCTTGTTGTATTCGTGTTTTATTTTGAAATTATATTACCGTATTTAAGATTGTTTGTATTACAGTTATCGGTCCCAAAATGTGATTCATGTCATTCGACGCAACCTCTCGGTAGAAATTCATCCGCATCAACCATAACGTTTTTCTTGCGTAAAAATTAAACATCATATCGTTGTTTTATAGAATTATTAATTGATGATACATTTGTTATAACGTTATATTGAAATTATTATTAACTGTGATTGTTTTAAAAGAAACTGGTTTACAGCTGTTGCTATTTTCTTTTGCGGATGCATCCACTGACACGTGCGGTCGCGTAAACCTGACTGATCGCTAGATGATGATTGGGCAGGCCCGACGCCATAAAAAAGGAAACGTTACAAAATCCAATTTTCCTTGGGCCCATATTGCTGTATTGGGATGATGAAACAGACTCATTTTACAAATTTTTCTGTCAATTGAATTGCAAACTTGGATTCTCGACTGGTCTGAAAATCGGCAGTGATTAAGAGAAGGCCATATTGATAGCTGTTCGTCAAGCATTCTCAGATCCTGTCCAACTACTATGCACCAAACATCTAAAGGATAACGTTCGACGATACCTAAAGGACAATGAAAGTTGCAGCACAAAGGAAAGGGTGCACATCGTTTTCACCATATTTGGACAGAAGGGCATAATAAATGCTGACGATTCCTTTTCGTTCCATTCAAAAACAGCGGATTTGGACTATCATTTGCAAAGTAAATATCCACAGTAAATTTCGACATCATTTTGAAAAATGTCTCGAACTCTTAATTCAAAAACATGTGTACAACCCTCTCCAAACTGGCGTCATTAGAGAACAATGGACCAACAACAACTCCGAGTCTATGAACAATCGTCTAAAGCAGTCGTTAAATTGGAAGCCCGACAAAATTCCAGACCTCAAGATCAACGAGATCAGTGCCATCCAGTTCCATGATCTCCGCTGTGCACTCCATGGAAACGGGAATTATGTCCAAAAAATGATTGTAGCAACACGGTGGTTATTTATTTATTTATCATTTATTTATTTTTAGAAAATATTTAGTAGATATACTGCGTAACAGTGCGTATGTCTACACGATCATACATAGGCCTGTTTTCTTATTAGAACAGAGTTTTTGAGGCTGGTAGCACTAGGTGAAACAATAAGAATTATAAAAATTCTTAGCACCAATGACTGATAAATTATAATAAAATTTATCGATATATATACAAACAAAAACCCTGAAGCAGCATAAGGTTGCCCCCTGACGTGTGGCTGAAGCTGAGGCGTTCAGAGAAGAACAGGAGGGTGTGGAAACTCCTCCATCAGAAGCCAATCTCCAACGACAAGATCAACTACATAAAGAGCTCAAACTGCAGATTCCAGGTAGAACATTACTAGTATTTATTAAGACTGATGTATTTACTAAACCATCATCAAGTAACAGTTTTTGATATTACTTCAAAATTGATTTATAGCATTTTATGTCATGATAAATTTAAATCTCCGTTACATCAATATTATTATGAAAAATTGTTTGAAATTCCAAAAGCTGCATGGAAATCTATATATGAACAAAAAATATTAGCAATTGTAGAAAGAGGAATATCAAACTTTAATTATAGATTATTAAATAACTTATTGTGTAATAGAGTAATGTTGAAGAAATGGAAACATGTTTAAAATGAATTGTGTGTCTTTCGTAGAGATTTAAAAGAAAATAATGAACATCTTATTCTAAAATGTCAAAATGTGTCTCACATATGGGATTTTGTACAGCAAGTATATCGTGGAAAAATATTGTTATTGGATTTTATAATGAAAAAAAATGAAAAGATATTATTTTTGAATAGTATAATATCCCTGATTGCATGTAAAATTTACAAATACAAAATGTACTGTAGACCTGAAAACAAAGAAGAAAAGCCTTAAGAAATATGTTATTATATGAAAAGTATGTTGAATACTTATTCAGAAGTATATAAGAAAATTCACCATATGAAATATTGTTATATTATAAAATGTATTAAAGACAAACTATAATTCATCAACCCATTGTAGAATAAGCCTGTTGTTCTACAAATCAATAAATAAAATTTTTAATAATAAGGACTAAGGAGCATATAAATTCTATTAGGGTTGAAACAACTTTAAAATGGAAGCTACGCAGAGACATATAATGGTTTTATATGTCTCTGAGCTAAGGAATTGTACAGTGTGTAAATTCGTTTTATGTATTAGGCGGTCTATTACCTCTAATTTCATTATTACTGCACATATATATTTATATAGAATAAATTTTACGAACTGTCTTTTCATCACTTCATTCCTCTTTGACTTGAAATGACCTGTCTCCCCTACCATGAAATAGACCAGTCCTATGCTATATATATAGCGGGTGTCGACAGATTCAGTCATTCTATCTCAGAATCCGTACAGTGAAGGTTCGCTGCGTGAGACTGATCTAAGAAGTGGCCAGGTAAGGGAAATAAAATAGTAAGGGTGTTAAGATAAAGTGACGACGCTGAATAAGCTGAGTCACAATCAGGTTACTTTAGGGCTGAATAAGCCTTTTGTATAGGTTGCGTCAACTGGTCGACCACTGTAGCTTTGGCATTAGAAATAAAGGCTGAAGAAGTCTGTACCCTAGTGTTAAAGTGAACTGGAGACGCCAGTTGATTAGAGACCTTTGGTTTAGTAACCTGGACCCTTGGTTGGGCCAGTTGTCCGGGACATTGGTTAGGGGTGAGACAAGTGGTCCGGAGTCAAATTGTCCGATGATTTTGTTCTGCGAATCATAGTAAATATATTGATTAGGTAAATTGTTGAAATAATCATCGTAAATATATTGATTAAGTTTGTGTCCTAGTGGACAAAATACAGATCATTTGTTTAAATTACTGCACTGCAGGAATCCCGGGTGTAACCGGGTACGTGCCCTATTGAACATATAGACCGCTCGGCTGGGCACACGTTACATTATATACTTCTTTTGGTTCGTACCTAATATGCATTGGACATGCCGCTCAGATAGATGAATCCCATTGTCTCAAGCCACGGTCCGCAGTAGGAGAGGATCGTACATTTTTACTGTGGTTTGCAACGATGGATGAACCCGCAGTCACGTGGATTGTTTAGAGCCTGACCCCTCCTTTCACTTTGAAAAACTTTTCTACAGGCTTTTAGCAAGCTATCTTAATTGATGTATGTATTGAATAAGATGTACGTCATTAAGCAAAAAATAAAAAAAAAACGTATATAGTTTGAAGTACATGTATACTACATGTATACATAAAAAATATTTCATGAAGAAACGGAGACGTTACTATGCTCTATAAAATATTCATGGAAGTGTGTCACGTAAATTCATCTTTAAAAGTAATTTAGTACGATTAATAATGCTTTTTTTTTTAATAAAATTCAATATATGAATGTATACAGTCTTGTAGTTTATTCAACAGAGGATTGATCTCAAAATGTATAGCCTCATCTTAAAACCATTTTAGGATATAATGATACATTGTACTTCTTAATTGAATTTCTACAGCTTGAGTATTTCTAACGTTTTGTCAGTATATACTTGTTTCTGTTAACTTAAAGTTTTCTATAATTTCTTCATGAACAAGAACTGTCCAAACGGTGCAGTGAGCAATTTAATCTACACCACGACGCCTTTCGCCCATGTAAAAGCGAATAATTAATGAACGACTTCTCTAAATAAATTGAATAGCAAAATGACAGGTTGTTCTTAATCTATTCCTATGGATTGGTAACAGGTTCGTTCGCCCGACCTACCTCAATCTCCACCCAGAGTATAGGTGGCAGAGGATAGTTTCGAATAAAGTACCGGTCAAAAAATAGAAAAAATAGAGAAACCTGAGGTTTGAATGCATATTATAGGTAATTTTATAGCTAGAATATTTTATGGGTGCATTTGGAGGGACTTGGTGGCCTTGTATATTTTATTGAAATATGACACTTTAGTGTCACTACTACTGTATATGGGATATGGACTAGAAATACGAAACTAAGCTCAAAACTCGCTCTACCGGTATTTCACCAGAAAAGCGGGGTAGGTTCACAGGATGAATTGTAGCTTGAAAACGAGGTGGTTGAGCCATTATCTCTTGCTGTTCATTGGTAAGTACAAATGTTATTCTGCAATTTGTGTGGTAGCTTAGGTCAGGCGCACGGGCCTGGAAGCAGATGCGGCTGCGGCGAAATAGTGAAAATAGGCTTGATTCACATGAAATTTTGAGATTGTCCCTGAGCCGTCTTTAGGGCTCATTCTGTAAGTTGTACATGTTTTATTCCTAAAAGCTTCAAATTTCTCAAGGGACTACTTCATACTATTATTACATGTAGAGGGAATTTAAAATTTTTCAATGCACATTTTTAAAGCAGCTCAATATTAAGTAAACCGTCAGTCAAACGTTTTGATTGCAAAAAAAACTATCCTCTGCCACCTTCAAGAATGCATCAATTTTTAGAAATGTGAATTTTAGTCTGATTTTCATACAAAAGGGTTTATTTATGTAAGTCGATTTAAAAAAATACTTTGTTTCTGTTATTTAAAATCTGTACAGATAGGTATATTCACTAAAAAGCAAGGGGGGTTACTCTTTTCCAGCATACATTTTTAAAGACTTTGAACCATCAGCATAATAAATCATATAAGATTCAGGCATTTTTTGCCAGAGAATAAATTAATTGTTTGAATTTGATACTTTGGGTATTGTCGCATAATTAAAATCATGTCTTGCTTTAATTAATTAAATCTAATTAAAATTTAAGTGTATTAATTAGTCCGATATCACTGAAATTACATATATTTGCCATTTTTTCAACCTAATTTACTAAATATAATTATTTTGAAAATAAAAATCAGTCAGCATACCTAAATGTCACTAAACCTAACCATATATAGTACAAAAAAACTTTTTTTGCTTTATTTTTCCAAATTTAACCTATTCTGTTATTGATATTTTCATGAAATACCCCCCCCCCCCCCCCCCCCCCCCCCCCCCCCCCCCCCCCTTTTCAATTTTTAAATTTATCTATATTTAAATGTTACAGAATTTAAATTTTTCAATGGTTTGCTATAAAATGACTATTTTTCTTTAAATAATAACAAAACAAAGAGTTTATATAGCATATTTAATGAAGTAATATCAATAAAATGTGCATTTTCATGTAATTATTGAATTCTGCTAGGCCCATATAATCTGCCCAGAATTGCCCAGGATGGACAGAATAATCACTTTTAGTATTCAGGAGAATGAAATGTATGTATTTGATTACTCATAACTGTTAAAAGTGAATATCAGACACTTACAAAGAATTCAGCTAGGACAAACACATTTTTACAGTGCATTTTCATTACACTG
>NW_026918159.1:0-13775 GCF_032062105.1 Saccostrea cuccullata
AAAAAAAAAAATATATAATATTTTAGGACCTCTAAAAACCCCTAAAATCTGAAAGAAAAATATTAAAACAAAAAAGTTGAAAAATTAGACTTTTTAAATTCACTTCCGTTTGCGCCCGGGAAAAGTAGAAACGAAAAAAAATGAAGGGCGTTCGGCACATCTACATGTGATGCTCATTCATGTCCATGAGTTTCAATGTCATATCTTTGGCCGTTTTCGAGAAAAGTTGTGACAAAATCCTTTTAAAAAATACAAATTTCCCAAAAATCGCAACGGAAAAAATTTTGAAAAATGATATACACGTCTGGAGATATTAACCTGGTGCATCTTTCCTGTAAAAATCTTTAAAATTTGTATAGTCACAGCTGAGATATCGCCCTAGAAATAAAAAAAAAGAATAATAATAATTGGAAACCGACGGAAAACAATAAGGTCCTCCGAAGGAAGTCAGAAGACCTTAATAAGAAACAATGGAATCACTATAGGTTTTTCCGTGAAGACGGAAGACCTTAATAACTAAAAACTCTTGTTGCTACAGCAACAAAGAAGGTCTTCCGTTCTCCTCTATTTATCTGTATGAAGGATGTTTTTCTATTTAAAGAAAAAGACATAATTGTAATAATCAATAAATAAAGAAATAGAGAAAATGCAAAAAAAAAGTTCCTCCAGGTAGGCGCGAACATACAACCCTCTGCTTGCAAGTCTTGCACGCTTACCACTGAGCCATCGACTTCTACGCCAAAAAGGTATTTTGTAAACTTATTATTCTAAGGTGGAAGGGAATAGTTTCGTAGTAAAGTCCCGTAAAATTTCTTTAAAAACTGAGATATTCCCTTTTTGAGGTGATATTTGATGTAGAAAAATGATTAGAAAAATTATAGGACACGTTTGCAGTGAATCAGAGTGCTTGATGAAACATGTAGGTATTGCTATGACACTTAGCATATACAGAGCTGTAAATGGGGAAACAATACACGTGGTCAGTTGCAGAGGAAAATCAGCTGAAAAGCCGTAGGCCTTAGAAGAAGGGTGTTTCTCAGAGGGAAGGTAAATGACAACATATCAGTTGGTAATTAAAATTTTCTTTAGGGCATAAATTGAGTTACAGAATACTGGGTGTGTTACCCTGCTCGGAAAAACAAACCAAAATCTAAGTAGTCCCGGGGTACATTTTTGGTACATGTGCACTCTAATAGGCAGATTTCATGTAATTTGTTGACGTAATTTGTGAGTCATGGGCATTTTATCAACTCCACATCGTAGAAAGGGAGATAACTAATTTATCTAACCTATATAAATTGCCTGGAAATTGATTTGATAGGAAAAAATCGCTATTTCCTAGATTCATTCAATTAATATTCAATGTAAATAAAATTGAAATAAACTCTACATACAAAGAAGATCAAGGATACATGGTATTAAAATTTCATATTTGAGCAGGAGAATCGAATGTTATTGACAAAAAGTGAAGAAATACCCAATACAAGCTTTAATTAATTTTTATGTTCATCAGATTTTTTTTAAAAAAAGAAAAAAAGGGGGGGGGGGGGGGTAAATAAGCATTTGTTAAAGTGAGAGATGTAAACACCCCCACGGACTCAAGCTTGATTGTGACCTTTGGGTCAATGGGGTCAAAGGTCAAAATACTTTTGCTATAAAAGATATTTATGGGATAGTAAGATACTCAATTTATGCAGTTTTTCTCTAAGAGTAGGCGGAAGTTGCCGTTTTTGTTTCTGATGAGAAGACAGTCATATTCCAGAAACAACCGATCAGATGAAATAATGTGATGCCGAGAAGTATTCCAAAAGAGGGAAGAAAGTTGAATTTTCTGATTTCTTTGATCACTTCCTGTGAACGACACGGAAATAAACGAACGATCTGAACCTTTATGAGTTTCCTTGCTTTATAAGGAGATATTATTACTCATTAAAGTTCAAGGTCGTGTCCGAGATCTCTCTTTGAATACTTTCCAATGACCTTGACCTTTTGATCTGTCAGCGACCGGAATTTCTGATAATTTACAGTTGTTGTTTTTTATTTTTATGTTTTTTTTTATTTTTTGATGGAGCTGACATATTTCAAAACTACTAATTAGATGCGAAAATGTAATGAAAAAACAAATGGAAAGAAAAAAGTTTGGAATTTTCAAATTTTCAAATCACATCCTGTGGAACGACCGGAAGTGAAGGCGGAGACATTTATCCCTATATCTGTTGTTCACTCTTCAAGGTTTAAAATTCATATACGTTTAGGGTCTTGATGTGTTACCATAACCAATATCAGAAAACAAATAAGATGCAATAAAGAAAAGTAAAAAATTTCTGATTTCTTTGATCACTTCCTGTGACGACCGGAAGTGACGGCGAACGATCTTAACCAATATGAGTTTCCTTACTTATCAAGATCTATTACCCATACAAGTTTGGCGTCTCCATCTCTTACCGTTTCCGAGATCTCTTTGTGATAAGTTCTCATTTTGAGGACAGAAAATCACGCGACCGGAAGTGAATTTTACAAAGATTTTTAAGGTTACTGTAGACATTTGCAGTATATAACATATATAAAAAATCATTACAAATACTTTATGTATAAAAAACATTTATGGGAAAGAAAAATACTAAAATTATGTAGTTTTCTCTTATAACCGGAAGTTGTCGTTTTTGTTTCCGGTGGGACTAATATATTTTCAAAACAACAAATAAGATGCTGTTAAGTGATGCAAAAAAAGTTTCAAAAAAGAAAAGTTGAAATTTTCGATTTCTTTGATCACTTCCTGTGACGACCGGAACTGACGGCGGACAATCTTAACCCAAATGGGCTCGCCTACGCATCAAGATCTACCACTTGTATAAGTTTGGTGTCTTAATCTTTTACCGTTTTTGAGATATGACTCGGATAAATCTTTTTGAAAAAAGCGGAAATCAAACATAACTGACGACCGGAAGTGAATTTTGAAAAAATGAAAAAAAGAACGCCTGAGCCTATTTTTATATTCTCTATCATCCTTGAAAATTTCAAGAAAATCCGTCTACCCATCTCTAGAAGTACGTTATTACAAGAAAAGGGGAAAAATTAATAATAAAAAGAAACAGTAGAATCACTATAAGGTCTTCCATAAACAGAAGACCTTTAATAAGAAACAGAGTAAAAACAATATGTTCCCCTTGGTTTGGGGAACATAATTATATACAATGAACACAAAAGCACTGGCTAGTGCAATAAACCCGAGTAAAATCTCAAGTTTAATAGAATAGTTTGGTCAAAACACAGAGCCCACGTGCCAACACATAGTCTCGGAGGACTCGACACGTGACCTCTCCTAAAGATATTATCGAATTTCTACACCACAGATATTAAAGTCTTCGGTGAGACCCATAGATCCGCCGAACATGCTTTTCAGTTAACAAAAGCATCATGCAGTGGTGACGTTAATGCCGCAGAAAGAGTAAGAACAGCGACTACAGCCCTTGAAGCAAAGCGTATCGTCGACACCGTAGCAACAAATTCCGCCTGGGAAACTGAAAAGTCAGAGGTCATGACAAATATCATTGATGCTAAATTCAGCCAAGTTGATCCGTTTCGTGAGAAAATTACAAAGTGTGGATCAAAATGGGTCATTGTCGAAGCGACCTATGACGATTTCTGGGGAAGTAGACTGGATGAGCATGCTACACTGAATACCAAACCCAAAGCATGGTCTGGCTTAAACAAGTTGGGTCAGGTTATCATGTCTGTGGCTCAGAAGCACCGTCCGAAAAATTGCCTTAATCGCGGTTTTTTCTCATTCCCGAGACAACCCGCACGAAAAGCTCCAAAAATGTACAACAAGAGATAACCTCTTTCGTCAGTCAGCTGAAAGACGGTCCAACGAAACGCTCACGCGATAGCCTCCATGCAGAGGAAAATTATCACGTTTTCTTAATCGGTTTGAATGTTAAAGGCCTTAAAATAAAATGTTGACAATAGAATAGATGGAGAATTGTTGAATTGTTAATTTCCTAATGCATTTACTACTCATAATAAAACTAAATTAAAAAAAAATCAAATAAATACACTTTCTCTGGAGAATCCAATGGTTAAAAATTATTTCAATTAGTGTTCATAGCTGATAAGCTGTAATCGTATAAATGAATGTACATTGTATCTAGTACACTTGAAGATAAACAAAATCATGATGAAACCGATTTTAGCAAATTTAAAGACATTGTTTTTTCGTGTTTTTATTTTTTAGATAGGTTCTCCACACTGACTTATGACGAGGTGTCCGTGTTATTCTGTTTTCTGTGTTCCGACTCCGGTCCTCCTGACTTCACTGACACAGAGTGGCTGGACTTGCTTAATGAGATACGAAAGAACATGTACCGTATTATTAGGGATCATGTTAAACGTGAGGTAGCACAGCTGACTCTGGACAGACTGAAGTCATGTGATTACCTTTGGGAAGATCAGGACAAGATAACGGAAGACACAAAGGATGAGACAATGTATAGGATAGCATCATTAGACCGTAATATACCATTCCATTACAGTAGCTATGACACTGCCAGTCTGTATCTAAGATCATGGGGATACGATATCAAACCTGGAGAGAAGTGTTTCTATAGTCCTGGCTGTAATTACTTATTGATACGCCGTCTACAGATGAACATTTTGACCCACTTCACCATGGAGAAAACAAGTATATCTGATAGGATACACAATATATGTGAGTGATTAAATTAAGCATGAAACTAATGTCAATGGGTTTACATAAATTAAGCATTTTATAATACATAGAAAATGGCTTCACGCGTACATTTGTATTTAAGTTTCTTTAAAAGTTTTACAATTGTAAGCTACTTATTCAGATTTTTTTGACAAACAGTTCTTATTAATGCACATTTTTATCAAAAAGACATAAAGGGAAAACATGGAATTATTCAAAAATTTCAGAAATGCTTCAAATTTGATTCAATACTGAACATTTTTATATAATCTTTATAGATTAGATATGGAAAGTATAATATAACTCTTTTTTACACGAATAATTCCTCAGCTGGTGACAATTTATTTCCATCTTGAGGCTTGTAAATAGTGACTGATGATACATAGTTTAGAAAGTTGTACATGTTAAACTACCGGTATATATGCATTGTAATTAATAAAACATGAAATGAAAAAAATGAAGGTAATGAACAGTAATTGATATCCTAAAAATCTACACACACTAGAAATATGTAAACGGGGCATAAAGCACAGACGGAGATATGTTACACATGTCAGGCGGCATTCTTTTTAAAACTTTATTTCAGTTGAAATAACAAATATAACACTGTGATAGTATTGGTCTTATTCTACAGTGAATGTTTCAAACCAAATACTGAAGGAGAGTGAAGATAAAAGAAAAGAATTTCTAATGGAACTCGTAAGAGTAAGGGAGACTGTACATCATAGAGGAAGATCACAGGACAGTGTAGATCACGTGACGTGGCTCAGGAGATACGAGGTTGAGGCGAGACCTGACATCGTGAGATCCTGTATAGGTCTACATCCACACTGGGACATTTACATCATCGACAACAAAGCTTACAGAAAACTAAGTATGTAGTCATTTAGAAACATAGATTCCCTGAAATGAACATTTTATACGAGAGCCGTTCAAAAATTACGCGGACTTGTTGCACAGAAAAAAATATTTGACGACATAATGCGGCAAAATGACACACATAATATAAAACAATCTTTACTTATATGGTCTTTAAAATTTCATATCAAAATGTTGTCCATTGGTATTAATTTTGAGTGATTTTTCAGGATATATTATTAAGTCACGGAGCAGCAAAATCTTCGACGTCACAGGCATTATAAAAAAAATATGTGATTAAGTTTTCATTTGCTCAACATTTTCCCAAGAGTACCTGTACGGTTTGAGTTACCTTCTACTAAACATACAAACAACATTTCTTGTCAAGCTTAAAACTTTTAAACAAGTAAAGACTATTTTTTTTGTTTTAAAACCAAAAACTGCAGGAATATATCAGATATAGTGCGATATTAGTGACTCTCATTCACGTTCATTACAGTCCGGATAAAGTTTTAGTCGATAATCTTCTTCCCGTCCTCCTGTATAGCCTCTTTACAGAGGTCTTACGGTCTATCATTTCAATTTGCTATTTGTGGACGCATGTCACGAATACCCTAGTTTACTACATGTTTTATTATGCATATTTTTTTTCTATGTTGGCGATATCTCGAGGATTACAGATAATTTAACAAAATGTGGTGCGCCGTCAATTCAGGAGAAGTCATTTTCACAGTCGTTTTCACGGTAATCGCATCAGAGAAAAATCACTATATTTCTGTAAGTACTTCAAATATCACGCCAGAAAATCTAAATAAATAATAATAGAACAATTTAAAGATACATTTGAGAAATTTGTCCAAAAATATCGCGAATTATAGAAAATAGATGAGTTTAATTTTGGATTCCGCATGCTTTTGCTTCAAATTTTTTGTCGTGCTCCGCACCTCTCCATCAGCGATATCAACATACCGATAATTTTAGAGGATTTTTTTTTTAAAATATAGATATTTTGCCCAAAATTTATTGGAATCTTAAAGATACATATTTCTATTAAATTTCATAACTATATGACCACTGTAAGAGTAAATAATAGCACAGTCCGCGTAATTTTTGAACGGCCCTCGTATGTACCCGTTCCTTTGTTCGGTTTACATATGTAGTCATGTTTGTCAGTCTTTCTTGTGGATTGATTTTTCGTTAAAAACTATGCTAGTAAAATATCAACACTTTGTTTGAATTTTTAGGTTTATCTCGTCTATACCTCATATTCTCTTCATTTTTCCTTGCAATAGTCATCTACGTAAGTGCTGTATCTTACCCTGAACAAGGGCACCGCTAAGCGGAGCATCCCTTCGCGACAGTAACTTCAATGGTAATGGCAATGTATCATAAGAGATAAATTCTCTCAAGGGACGTTAAACATGTAAAAAAAATTTAGAAGAATAATAGAATCATTCATTACTACGAGTGTGGGATAGTGAAATTCCACCGAGGGGACAAGATTCACAGTCTAGGACGAGGCTTTGCCGAGTCCTAGACCGTGAATCTTGGCCCCGAGGTGGAATTTCACTATTCCCACACGAGTATGTAATGAATGATTATTTTTCTCGCATTATTTTATCCAAAACTAGGGCTAATTGTAACGGGAACCGTTACAGATGTTCCCCAAACGCTCCCCAACTCCCTTTTGTGGCATATTCTCTGTACGCTTCATTATGTGACAGGTGGTGAAAAGTTAAGTCTCAACCGGGACTCGAACCCAGGGCCTCTGGCGTACTGTGCCAGCCCTGTAACAACTGAGCTATTGAGACCCGATATATTGACAGACTTTTACGCATGTGTGAACCCTGTGACATATTCCCCCTCTTTGTAGAAATTCGTCCTCGAATTCTACGAGTTAAGGAAATGCTGTGAGGCATGTTCCAAGGAAATAGTGGGTTTTGTACGTTGGGCGCCAAATGTCACAGGTGGTGAAAAGTCAAGTCTCAACCGGGACTCGAACCCAGGGCCTCTGGCGTACCGTGCCAGCGCTCTAACCAACTGAGCTATTGAGACCCGATATATTGACTGACTTTCACGCACCTGTGAACCCGGTGACAATTAAATAAGACAAACACGATGCATTTTAGACTTTAACATTATTTACCCAGAAGTATATCAAGTTTATTCAAATTTCAGCATTGCACGCATGCGCATTTGAATGCATGTGCGTAATGACCATATCATCTTGTCTAAACTATTCGTATATTTTAATATACTAAATATTACAACATTTATTCCATACGTATTTAAAAATATGTTTAATCCAGTGTATTTGTAATTTTACTCATTTCACGTGCACGCACGTGCATGCATGTGCATCATGATTATACACTATTGTAGGAGCCCATAATGTCTATCTATGTTCTGAATCCCATCCTTTTTGGTTGAAAAATAAGGGAATTATAGCCATTTAAAGTTTCAGCCAATCAAATTGCAGCGGACGTGCATGCGCGTGATTTCATGAAAATTATTATATATCATATTGTAGGACATCCAAAAGCATGCCTATGATTTAAATTTCAAAGCATTTCTTCAAAAAACAATAAAGATATTGAAAATTTTGTTTCAGCCAATCAGAGCAAAGCGCACGTTCATGCACGTGCATGCATGTGCATGATGACCATACCCTTTTGTAGGAGTCCATAATGTCTATCTATGTTCTGAAGCCCATCCTGTTTGGTTTAAAAACAAGAGAGTTATCGCTATTTAAAGTTTTAGCCAATCAGATTGCAGCGCACGTGCATGCGCGTGCTTTCATGACAATTGTTATATATCATTTTGTAGGACATCCTAAAGTATGCCTATGTTTTAAATTTCAAAGCATTGCGTTAAAAAACAGAAAAGATATTGAGATTTTTGTTTCAGCCAATCAGAGCGAAGCGCACGTGCATGCGCGGGAGTTCGTGCTAATTTGACAGTGTCACATTATCTACACTATTAATATATCACTATATAATGAGTTTCAAGTCAATTCATTAAAAAATGTAAAAGTTATAGCTATATTAAGTATATCATTCATTTCACTCATATCACGCGCACGCACGTGCACGCGTATGCGCGCAAAATGACCTTCGTTCCGCACACCTACACTACACACCCATTAACCCTAAAAAGGTTTTAGGTCAGTTGGGTGAACAGTTTCTGAGAACACTTCCGGACAAAAAAGTACCGGAGAACAAATAAGAAAAAAAAAGAATAATAATAATAATAACTAGTGCTAATTGTAACGGGGACCCTGCAGATGTTCCCCAAACGCTCCCCAACTCCCTTTTGGTGCCATATTCCCTATAAGCTTCATTAAATAGACAACTCTATGCATTTGAGACTTTAACAACGTTTACCCAGAAGTGTACCAATTTCATTCGAGTTTTAGCATGTGCGCATGTGAATGCACGTGCGTAATGACCATATAATCTTGTCTACAAAATCTATCGATTTTCATATACTAAATATCAAAGTATTTAATCCAAAAGTATTAAAAAATACGCTAATTCAAGTGTATTTTTGATTTTACTCATTTCACGTGCACGCACGTGCTCACATGAGCATGGCGACCATACGTTCCTTGTAGAAGGCCATTACATCTATCTATGTTCTAAATCCCACCCGTTTAGTTGAAAACCAAGGGAGTTATAGCTGTTCAGAGTTTCAGATTGCAGCGCACGTACATGCACGTGTATGCATGTGCATGGTGACCATACCTTCTTGTAGAAATCCATTATATCTATCTATATTCCAAATCCCATCCTGTTTGGTTGAAACGGCAGGTGTTTAACGCCTAAGCCAATCAGATTGCAGCACACATGTGCATGCACGCGTTTTCATGATAATTACTACATATATCTTATTGTAGGATATCCTAATACATGCCTATATTTAAAATTTCAAAGGATTTCGTCAAAAAACAAGAAAGATATTGAGACTTTAGTTTCAGCCAATCAGAGCGAAGCGCACGTGCATGCGCGTGAGATCTTGTTTTTTTGACCATGTCATCTTGTCTATGCTTCTAATATATACTTTTAATATGAGTTTTAAAGCATATCATCAATAATTTAAATAGTTACGTCTGTATCAATTAAATTGAACATTTCTCGTGTTGCACGTGCGAGCTCTTGCAAGCACACGTGCATGCACATGCTTTCATGATATTTCTTTTATTACGGGCTGTAGATCTCCCTTATGTATGACTATATTCAAAATTTCAAATGATTTTATCAAAAAACAAGAAAGATATTGAGACTTTAGTTTCAGCCAATCAGAGCGAAGCGCACGTGCTTGCACGTGCGATCTTGCTATTTTGACCATGTCATCTTGTGCATACTACTCATATATCCTTACATTATGAGTTTCAAAACATTTCGTCTAAAAATAGAAAAGTTACGGTTATATCCATTATATATTGGTCATTTTAAGTTTTGCACGTGCGCGCTCTTGCAAGCACGTGCGCGCAAAATGACCTTGATTCCGCAAATCTACATAACATGCATACTTACCCTAAAAAGGTTTCCCCTTAATCGGATGTGTACTTTACAAGATCATTCGCGGACAAAATTTTCCGAGAAGAAAAATAATAATAATAATAATAAGAAACAGAGTAAAAACAATATGTTCCCCAACTTCGTTTGGGGAACATAATAATAAGAAACCGAGTAAACACAATATGTTCCCAAACTCCGTTTGGGGAACATAATAACGGCCTGTCAATGACGTCGCCATGATGGGGCTAAAAAAATATTTTTAATTTTCCATCTAATTAAAAATCTGAATACACCATCGGAGAGAACGTACCTGAAAATGGTTTACACGTAGTGTAAACTGATAAAATAATTTTCAGTCCATGTAAATTAATCAGAAAGATAAAAACTGGGAATAAAAAACTTATCCATTCGACAGCGTAAAAGAAGAATCATTCCGCGATCTAAAAATAGTGCCATTAAAAAAGTGAAAATACGACAATATTTTGAGTGAAAATAAGTTTAGATTACTTAGTTAAATGACAACAGTTTAATCATGTGTTATATTTTTTTTTACATTGTTACAATTTCTTTATATAATGACGGAATGTTTACGTTCTCGTTCGTGGCGTAGTAATACACAGTGTAAGACAGAAAAATCTCACACTGCTGTCTCACACCGGACAAGTCAATCTTACACTGGTGATTATGCGAGAATGTATTTTGTTTAATGTCCCTCCCAGGAATTTTTTGCTCATATTCTTATAATAGGAACTGACGACCATTGAGCAGTGAGGAATCTTTTTGAGCCAGCATCTATTGGGACATGGGCCCTTGGTTCACGCGGTTTCATTCAAAAGACTAGTCTTCCCCTCCCAAAAAATGAAATGTAATGAAAAATAACAATATATACATCGAGAGGTTAATTGAACTTGTGGATTGTATTGACAGCTTTTAGGAATAACGTGCATCCCAAATTCCCAGACACTTGTTGGAATTCGGTAATGAAACAGCCACCTTCATCAAATTCTTTTAATCTGGTTCCTGCAGACTCGGCACGCCTTTTAAACTTAAAAACTGGCTTTAATACTGGTTCTCTGGCGGAAATTATTATTGTCAACTCGTACATAAAATGTCAGGGTTTTGAGACAGAAAAAACGCAATATCTGAAGAAGTATTTCATCTATGAACTTGAAAATGAATAGGCTTCATGTTTTTATACTGCCATACAAGTTTGTAAACGCTGAGATTGGTTAATGCAAAGGTTCTCTGCCAATCTTTCCCACAAATAATTATTTTAAACTCGTTCATAAAATGTCAGGGTTTCGAGGCAGTAAAAACGCGATATCTGAAGTAATATATCATAAATGAACTTGAAAATGATTATGTTTCGTCCTTTTATACTGCCACACACGTATATTAACGCTGGGAATGGTTAATGCAAAGGTTTTCTGTCAATCTTGTCCACAAGGTGTAACTAACACACTAACACAGAAACAAACTAACACACATACATGCACATTCGCGATGCTATACCCCCCTCCGCAACTAGTTGCGCAAGGGGATAATTCAAGAAATCTTTAACCAAGAAAGGACTCTATTATACAACGTATATATAAAATATATTGATCTTAACCATATATCTAATTATAATTATTGGGATGACTTAAATAAATTGTACACACCAGTTCCAGAAATGAACAAGCTAATATTTAGAGAGTGTGTGTCCCCCATTAAGAAAAAAATAAAGCTTGCATGGATGTAGATGTGTCGAAAGGGGGATAAGAATGGCAGGCCGAGCCATAGTGAGTTGTAGTATAAAATTTCGTCGTAAATGCATAAAAGCTTGTAGAGCTATCGCTCGGAAATGGGGTTTTACCACACAAATACAAAGAATTATAAATATACGCTCTTGACCTTTCAGCTTCTGATCCCAAATCACTATAGACTTCTTTCTGAGGCAATAGGGAGTTGCTGTATAAATTTTATTTGCAACAGCTCAAATACTTATTGAAATAACGTGCAGAAACGAAAGTGTTACAGGGAGAAAAATGCAGCCGGTGTAACGACGAAAAATGCCCCCCCCCCCCCCCTTCAGAATATTGACTTGAGGTAGTAAGTGTAAGTGTATAGTTATGATATGTAATGGTGCCTCTTTAATAATAATAATTATTATAATTATAATGCTTTATTTAAAGAAGGTAACCCGATTAGTACAAAATACTATTCTTCCCCGGGGCCTTCTACAATTCAAATTCAAACGATGTACATAAAATGGTACAATCAAACATTATATACAATGTACATAATCAAAGTACTGAAAATACTGATGGGAGTTGAATATTAAATTAATTCGATGTATGATTGATTGATTGATTGATTGTATATTGTTTAACGTCCCTCTCGAGAAGTTTTGACTATGATGGATATGCCACCACTTGCCGGTACCCATTGAGCAGAGAGGGATCCTTTTCGAGCCAGCACCTACTGCGACCTGGGACCTTTCTTTTATACGGTCTCATCCGAAGGACCGGTCTTCAGTCCCTTTGATGGGATTCGAACCCGAATTTGATGTATGTAACCTTGCCATTTTTCACGTTATACTTATATTAATGCTTCTCGATTGAGGTATGTGAAAAGCAAATGCATAAGAGGATTTCGTGATCCTATAGAGTCAAAGCGGTATGGTTTGTTCTACTGTAAATCACTTTTTATTCACGAGAACATTATTTTCGCGTAACTTAGCGAGACAGCGTGATCGCAAAAATTTCTTTCTCGCGTATATATAAGTATACTCTTTACAATTTTATTGAACAATAACCACAATTCGTGAAGATTTTTGTCATGCTAATAAATAGTTGCATGTAATGGCCATCTCGCAAAAATAAGGTGTCGCAAAAATTTAGTGACCTGCAGTAATTTGAAAACAACTTGAATGATATGCGAAATCTTGTTAGACTAACCGTTTTTCTCACAGATTTCGTCCTTATCTTAGATGAAGGTATGGAACTTGTACTTTCAGTATCTAAGATAAAAGATGTTTAAGATGAAAATAACATTCAAGACAAATTTGAGAGAAAATGAGTAACGCACCCAGTGGGGAAAATGCAATTATTTTAATTTGGTTATGGGGAAATACTAAATGGATACATGTTGACATGACTTGATAAAAATATCATCAAACGATAACGTCGTCACAATCAATTCATGAATAAAGTGGACAGCAGTTCTCGATATAATGAAATTTAATTGTAGTAAAATCACAAATATAATCTAAATTGGTGATGAAAAAATTAATGGAGCTTTACTTTGAAGATATTTCACAGATATAGATTTGGTTTCACAATCTTCATCTTGTAAAGTAGGAAAAGACTGACCTAAATATTCAAGCCCATACCAACAATTTATCATCGATAGTATAATGTCTAAGTGTAGGGTTAATCTATCCAATTCAGAAATTACATTTAGTACAGCAAAATTAGTTGCAGTTTTATACACACAGGGTTTTGAATTTTAAAAAAAATATGTTGAGTTTTTTTCGCAGATTGAGCAGGAGTAAATTCTGAACAAAAGTTTAATAGCTATAGGTTAAAACCCCAAAAGTATACTTTCATTTACTATCATTCCGGACACAAAAGTAAAAGGCAAGAAGTTATATTAATCCATACAGTAGGTCACTTCTGCAGCAGTGGGGAGATCTTATCTAAAGCTTT
>NW_026918160.1:0-14097 GCF_032062105.1 Saccostrea cuccullata
GAGAGAGAGGGATCCGGAAAAATGACTACAAAGATATTCTTACAGTAATTTTCTGCTTGTGTAGGCATTGTCTTTAAAATTAAGTTACAGTTATCTTTAAAAATTGTTTTTGAAAATGTAAGTTATGCGGGGCATCATTAACACGTACATTTTCATCTTAGATGTTTATGTGCTGCATATACGCTCAGATTATCTTATACTATGTAAAATTTACTCTTTTCGACGAAATTCATGAAAAAGAAAACAAGTCTTCTGCATCAACGTTTGTCTGAGAAATAGAATGTTTTTAGGAATTACCTTCGCCTCTTAACTTTGTACATTAAATATTTATTCATCTGCGAATTCGGGAGATTCTGGACCCTTTCTCCGATCCCCTCTATATCTACGCATGTGGAGAATAAGAAATAGGCTCTTTGAACACCTATTCGGTTTCAAGATGAGTTAATTTTTTTCTTAGATAAAGAAAATTACCAGAGCTAAAAAGAATTATTGTTCTTTTGAAATCGATTTTGTTTCTAAAAAATATCTATATTTGGGAAAAATATTTTTTTAATCGACAATTTTAATAGGTCTCTGTTCAGTGAATGAAACAAAGTACATAAATATAGTACATGTATAGTCTTAGTGTATATTTACAATACCTTTTACATACATGTACAATACAACAATCAAATGTGTACGAATGCAGGATTGTCAAAACGTAAGAAATAGTGGTCGAATAAATCTCTAAGACAATCATGTTTAGTTCTCAGTAGAAATTTATTAAAATATTTAATACGTTATTACTCCAATCAACTATGCCCCAAGTGATTGAAACAGCCCCCCCTTTAAATATTTATAATTTAATAATGCATTGTTTGTATTGAAAATACTTCTTAGAATAGTATATTTTCTTAAGAACTCGCTAAATTGTTTTAAAATCAGTCAAATTGCTTAATTTTAAGTTTACGCCGGAACTTACGCCTACCCATGAGTAGACGTAAAATTTTGACCTAAATTTAGTCAGGTCTCTTACCAGTAAAACTAAAAATGACATCGTTTGCTTTGAGTATGGCACGCCAAATTCACAAAAATGAGATAAACCTAGTTTCACAATTGATAAAATAGGTTTATCGACTGTAAACTATAGTTTACAAACCGTAAACTATAGTTAACGATTCGTTAAGTATAGTTTTCATCTGTAAAACTATATTTAACTGTCGTTAAATGCTAATCTAAATTTATCTGTCTGAATATAGCGTTAACAATAGATTTTGTTGATAAACATAGATTCACGTCTGTAAACTATAGTTTACAATCGTAAACTAAAGTTAAGAGTCGTTAATCGTAATTTCACAAATCGTGAAACTATATTTATCAGATCGTTAACTATAGTTAACGGTTTGTAAACTATAGTTTACAAATCGTGAAACTGTATTTATCAGATAATCTTTGTTTTGCAATCGCAAATGATAGTTTTCAGTGTTAAGTATAGTTTGTCCGCAAACTATAGTTTACACCGATAAACCTAGTTTATCGATTGTGAAACTATGATTTGCTAATTTTTGTGAATTTGGCGTGCCATATTTGAGAGACTTAAAAATCGTTTTAGATGCTTTTCGTCGAGTTTCTTTATTGTAAACCACTCATTTAGACCTCGAAAATTACCTCGATTCAAAACTAGAGGTACTGTGAGCAATGAGCTCACTAAATGATACAATAGCCTCCCACATAAATACATAATAACAGTGTCCATGTTTTACTAAGGAAAACCCAAAATATTTGTCGGATCAAAAAGTAAAATAGGAGATGCGCAATGGCAATGTGTAATGAAGATTCTGTGAAAGTTTTATAAAATCTCATTCAGTGGTGTAAGAGGAGTTGCGGATAAGAGATGGGTACCACAAAGCGTTACAGACGGACGGACATAACGATTACTATATACCCTCCCGCTTTTCAAGAGGGGTATAAGAAGATAGGATACACAAGCTTCCGGTTGGAGTTATAAGTGAACGATAAAACCTGAGAGCTCTGAATGGAATACTAGAAAATCTCTGGTTTTATCCTGTGATTAAGGAGGCTGGGGTGTTACAACGCACTTTGAAAAATTACGCACTTTGAAAAAAATTTTCAAAGTGCGTTAAAATTTGGGACCAAGCTAACGCACTTTGAAAAAAATATTTTTTTTTCAAAGTGCGTTAATATCGGCCATATTAACGCACTTTGAAAAAATGTAAAGATTGATCAATATTCCTTCAGATAATCAGTATGATAAATAACAGATCCTGGTTTAACAACTTTTTTATGATAAAGTCACTGTAGGACCTGAGATATTGACGTTTTAAATATTTAAAGTTTTGATAAAATAAAAGGGAAAATTAAAGGGCCTTGAAAAAAAGAGTGACGATTGTTTAAGTTCACTACCGGTAATTCGTTTCTTCTTTTTTTTTTATTCTAGTCTTTGATAAGTAGATGTTAAAGGTGTATAGGGGGCACTAACAGAGGACAGCTTCAAGCAACTTAGCATTTATCATATCAAAAAGGGGCCAATTTGATTGTTCAAAACTATGAAAATTCTTTCTCTCTCATACTTTTTACAGTACTTAAAAAATTATAGTTTTCATCTGTTTTGATTAACTCATTTATTATTGAAAGTTTTCAAAGTCATACCAGTTAGGTAAATACATAATTATATGAATGCTTTGAGTATAGCATAGACATCGAGACTGGGCGAAGGGCCAGGGGAGGGGATGGGGGCTAACCCTAACAAAAAAATACTATAGTTAACTATAGTTAACTATAGTGATAACTTTGACACTTTGAAAACTTTGATTTACTTTAGTGATAACTTTGACACTTTGAAAAACTTTAACGAAAACTTTGACACTTTGAAAAACCTTGGCGAAAACTTTGACACTTTGAAAAACTTTGGCGAAAACTTTGACACTTTGAAAAACTTTGGCGAAAACTTTGACACTTTGAAAAACTTTGGCGAAAACTTTGACACTTTGAAAAACTTTGGCGAAAACTTTGACACTTTGAAAAACTTTGACAAAAACTTTGACACTTTGAAAAACTTTGGCTAAAACTTTGACACTTTGAAAAACTTTGGCAAAAATTTTGACACTTTGAAAAACTTTGACGAAAACTTTGACACTTTGAAAAACTTTGGCGCAAACTTTGACACTTTGAAAAACTTTGGCGAAAACTTTGACACTTTGAAAAACTTTGACGAAAACTTTGACACTTTGAAAAACTTTGGCGAAAACTTTGACACTTTGAAAAACTTTGGCGAAAACTTTGACACTTTGAAAAACTTTGACAAAAACTTTGACACTTTGAAAAACTTTGGTGAAAACTTTGACACTTTGAAAAACTTTGGCGAAAACTTTGACACTTTGAAAAACTTTGATGAAAACTTTGATACTTTGAAAAACTTTGGCGAAAACTTTGACACTTTGAAAAACTTTGACGAAAACTTTGACACTTTGAAAAACTTTGGCGAAAACTTTGACACTTTGAAAAGCTTTGATGAAAACTTTGATACTTTGAAAAACTTTGGCGAAAACTTTGACACTTTGAAAAACTTTATCGAAATTTTGGATACTTCGAATAACTTAATCGACAACTTGGATACTTTGAAAAACTTAATCGAAAACTTGGATACTTTGAAAAACTTTATCAAAATTTTTGATGCTTTAAAACTTTGAAAAAGTTTATTGAAAACTTTGACACTTTAAAAAACTTTATCAAAAACTTTTATTCTTCAAGAAACTTTATCGAAACTTTGACATTATGAAAAACATTATCGGAGTCTCTGATACATTGTAAAACTTAATCGAAAGCTTGGATACATTGAAAAACTTTATAAAAAAATTTAACACTTTGAAAAACTTTGTGGAAAACTTGGATACTTTAACACTTCAAAAAACTTTATCGAAAACTTTGACACTTTGAAAAACTTTAGCGAAAACTTGAAAAACTTTATCGAAAACTTGGATACTTTAACACATAGAAAAACTTAATTGCCAACTTTGACACTTTAAAAAACTTTATCAAAAACTTTGAACATTTAAAAAACTTTATCGAAAACTGGGGTGCTTTGAAAAACTTTATCGAAAAGTTTGATACTTTGAAAAACTTTGGAGAAAACTTTGACACTTTGAAAAACTTTGGCGAAAACTTTGACACTTCGAAAAACTTTGGCGAAAACTTTGACACTTTGAAAAACTTTGACAGAAACTTTGACACTTTGAAAAACTTTGGCGAAAACTTTGACACTTTGAAAAACTTTGGCGAAAACTTTGACACTTTGAAAAACTTTTACAGAAACTTTGTCACTTTGAAAAACTCTGGGGAAAACCTTTGACACTTTGAAAAACTTTGGCGAAAACTTTGACACTTTGAAAAACTTTGGCGAAAACTTTGACACTTTGAAAAACTTTTGCGAAAACTTTGAAACTTTGAAAACCTTTGCGAAAACTTTGACACTTTGAAAAACTTTGGCGAAAACTTTGACACTTTGAAAAACTTTGGCGAAAACTTTAACACTTTGAAAAACTTTGACGAAAACTTTGACACTTTGATTTACTATAGTTTACTATAGTAAACTATAGTTAACTATAGTAAACTATAGTTAACTATAGTAAACTATAGTTAACTATAGTTAACTATAGTTAACTTTAGTATTTTTTTGTTAGGGTAAGCCCCTCCTCTTATTTTGGAAAGATATATACATCGTATAAACATTGAAAATGCAGCATACCCTTTCTAGGTTTATTGCTCCCCTACCCCGTTTGTTACCGACACCTATGTATTGGAAAGATAAAGATTTGGACTTAGGGATCTTATACCCTTCTTCTCCTCTTTTTGACGGGAGTAAATCAATTCATTTTTGAGGTTAGGGTTAGGCTTAGTTTTTTGAAAGAAAAATAACAAATAAAATCTTTCCATGAATTAAAAATGATTTTTTTTTCAAAGTGCGTTAAGTGTCTCCATGGTAAAATATATTGATGTATACTCTTAACGCACTTTGAAAAAATTTTTCAAAGTGCGTTGATTTGGTCCCAAATTTAACGCACTTTGAAAAAAATTTTCAAAGTGCGTTGCCACACTGGGGTCAACAAATTAACCACCAGATTTGACTTTAATTTTTAGATATGATATCTTAAGATGTCATTAAGAATTTGATAAAGAAAAATTTCATACATTTTAGTTTTTAAATTTGATCATTTTTGTATATCTTTATATTAAACTCCTCTACTAAAGGAGGTAAAAATAGTATATTAAAATTGTCACAACATCCAACCCCTTTAAATATATTTGCAATAACAGTACAGGAACTTTATTTCCACCCTTACATAAAGGAGTCCTTACATATAACACATCAATTATGATAAATGAATTGTATATATATATATATATGAATAAGGGCTGAAAATGATAGAAAGACATATAAATCAGAAAATACTACACATATTGAAATTATACATGCATAGTATGCTCGCGAATATTTGCAGCTGGCAGCAGTTCATACACGTAAATACATAATTAGAGAGGGGAGCATAATTTATCGGTGTTTAAATATTATATCGGCAATTGCTTGAACTATATAAATTTTATATGAAGAAAAAATCCATATGCAGTTATACATATACAATTATATACCTTGATTTGAAAAAAAATCCATTTGAAATTTTTGTTTCGTTTCGTTTCGGTATGTTTCGTTTCGTTTCGATAGATTTCGTTTCGTTTCAGCTCGTTTCTTTCATTTCTATTTCGTTTCGCACTTTACAGGTACCCTGGAAGTACTGAGTGTTGAGTATGGTGAAAAAAATATACATTTTAGAGCAAGGACTTAGTCTTAAAAAACAACAAAAGAGTGTCTTTATGCGCCGCAATTCTCTTCATACAAGTCACTCAATATGAAAAGTGTATCATAATAGTCTTTCAATATTCTTCGTTGTCTACCTTTATATCGATTAATGACCTAAAAACTGTTCTTATAAGCATTTTCACGTTATGCTTCAAGCTAAAGTTAGAATTTAAGACGAGTTTCAATAAAATACATTGAATATATTTGGGATAGAGGATACGACATCTACAATATTCCGAATATCCGAGTATAAATGCTTTACTTACAAGCTACTTCAAAGAATCTCTGTCTCTGCTTAAGGAAAAAAACTTGTACAGATTGAGATGAATGGTGGGGAGTGGGTCGGAGGGTGGTGGGGGTAGGGGATGTGACACTTAAAGAGGGGCGGATAGGACCATAGGAAATTATGATATAAAATTTCATTGAAAAAGCTTGAATGCCTCTTGAGATTTTATTCTGAAATGAGAGTTTTACATACAAACAAAATGTACCGAGTTTTTACCCTTGACCTTTGACCTGTTGACCTCGAAATCATAGGGGCCTTCTTACACCATAGCGAGTTGTGGTACAGAGTCCTGCCCTAACACCAAAACTCCTGACCCTTGGGCCCTGAAATTCATGTATTTAAAAGAGGCATCCTACCTCATCATAAATATGTACATAGTTTAATTGTTTATACGGAGCAAAGAAGAAAATTTTTAAAGAATTAATGTATTTTCACTATATAATCAATAGAACCCCACCCTAACACCAGAGCCCCTGACCCAGAGACCATGAAGTTCACAATCTTGGAAGAGGCACTCTTATTAATCATAACTATGTACTTGGTTAGTTTGTTTAATACCCAGCAGCAGAGAAGAAGATTTTCAAAGAATTTATTTTCACTATATATTAATTAACACAGTCCCGCCCTAACACCAGAACCCCTGACCCCAGGGCAATGAACTTCACAATTTTGGAAGACTTGAGGCAGCTTTATTCAACAAAACTTTGTATTCGGTTTGTTTATTAAATACCCAGGATCAAAGAAGAAGATTTTCAAAGAAATAATGCATTTTCACTTTATAATCTATATAGCCCCGCCTAGCACCTAAGAACCCATGACCCTGGGGCCATGAAATTCACAATTATGGAAGAAGCAGCCTTATTCAACATAACTAAGTACTTATTTATTTTATTCAATGCTCAGGAGCAGAGAAGAAGATTTTCTAAGAAATAATGCATTTTCACTATATAATCTATTTAGACCCGCCCTATCACTAGAACCCCTAACCCCAGGGCCACGCATTTTACAATTTTGGTGAAGAACTCAATGTTGATTACAATCATACAAACAATTTGACTGCTTGATGTCCAGGAGAAAAGAAGATTTTTAAAGATTGCATTAATTTAAGCGGTTTTGGCTCCACCTCTCAAGCCCCAGGGGGCAGGGACCATGAAATTCACAATTGTTGTCCCACTTTACACATAGATGCTGTATTACATGTATAATACCAAATTTGGGGAGTGGTTCCAGAAAAGAAGCTTAAAATGTTCAAAAGTTTACGACCGACGAACGACGTACAACGAAAAGAGATAGCAATATGTCACCTGGATTTACTCAAGTGACCTAAAAAAAAATACCATAGTTTTCTCCCAAATTAAAATTTTATTTTATAAAATTGAGGTAAATAATTTTCCAAAACAATTCAAAATATAGTTATTCCTCTAAAATAGTACAGTGAAAATTGTCTATTCCAACGCCTGAATAAAACGACACACTGTAAATTCCGACGTCAAAAATTTGTCTCCCAGTGCATGTCGGATTAAACAGGTTTCACTGTATAAGTATCATTAGCATCTCCCTTCTTGTAACCTGGAACAATAAACCCCTTTATCAAAGATTCAGGATAGCATCATCTTTCAAAACATTTAATGAATAATAACAGTGGTATTAGAATTGTTTTACAACTAATAAAAACCTGATCCAGGTAAAAACCCTTTCTACAGCTTTTACATGTATTATGTTTAAGCTTGCCAATTGCAATTTCAATTTTCTTCTAACTGATTATTTGGTCTGATTCCTCACATGATGTATTTTAGGACCCAAACCGCTCTCATTATTTGATTCAGCTTTAGTTGATCATAATAAATGTTTAAAATGATTCAAAAGATCTTCCTAGTTTTTTTTTAACATATTTTATAATGTAATAAATACATAAATGGATTCATTGGGCAGCAGGCATAGCATGTATAAGCCCGCTCCAAAAGTATTCCTTGTATAGAGAAGTATATTTATGTGGATGCTTAATTTTCTTCTTATAAAGAGTATGAAAATGTTTTGTATTACATGTATGTTTCTTTTTAGATCTATTATATTTCCTTCATTTTTTTGCTCATCTGAGCCGAAGGCTGAAGTGAGATTTTCTGATCAAAATTTGTTGTCTGTCTTTGTCGTTGTAGTCGTTGTCGTTATAGGCGTTGTAGTCGTTGATGTGGTCGTTAACTTTTCACATTTTCATCTTCTTGACAAGAACCACTGGGCCAATATCAGTGAAACTTGCCACAAAGTACTCTTGTGGTGAAGGTGATTCAAGTTTGTTCAAATGAAGGGCCACCCCCTCTTCCAAGGGGAGATAATTATGAATTAATGAAAAAATTAATGTCATCTTTTTAAGATCTTCTTCTCAAGAACAATTGGGCCAGGAAAGATGAAAGGCATGTGGAAACATCCTCAGGTAGTGTTGATTCAGGTTTGTTCAATTCATGACCCCCGGGGGTAGGGTGGGGCCACAATGGGGTATCAAAGTTCAGCATAGGAATACATAGGGAATTTTTTTAAAAAATCTTCTCCAGAACCACTTGGCCAGGTTAGATGAAGCTCATGTGGAATCATTCTCAGATAGTGTAGATTCAATTTTGTTTAAATCATGACCCCTTGGGCAATTGCAAGGGTGTGGCTACAATGGGTGATCAAGGTTTTACACTGGTATACATAGGAAATATTGTTAAAATTCTTCACGAAGCCAACATGATATTGATCATTAATTTAAAAAAAAAAAACAAAGAAAAAGGTAACATAAACTTTAAATATAGGAGAATAGAGGAACCATTAAGTGGACAAATGAATACAAGGCTATATCAATAAAAATAAATCATCTTAAAAACAACAAAACCATAATGAGTCACAAAAGCATTCAAAGGAAATGTAGATTTAAGTTTTTTTAAATACCCCCTCCTCTCCCCAGACCCTATTTTTATAATATATTTAAAATTTTCAATACTGAATAATTTTTTGCTTTTACCTAGCCAGTTGCTTAGGTGAGCGATGTGGCCCCTGGGCCTCTTGTTGTTATTGCGTTTAAGTTTTCTTTCCAGTGTTCTTAAATATATTTTTGTCTTTGCATAGAATTCTCTGATTTTTATCCAACTTATTGTAATTGTTTTGTAAACTAATCACACATTGTTATATAAATCTTTACAATCATTAATCATCAATGGTTTATGTTCTGTATGACTTTTAGGATTCTTTGATCTAAAGTCTGATGCTTCAAATTTATCAATTTCCCTAACTTTACAATACGATCACAATACTTGCGTTATTTATTTATTCACATAATTTATCGACACATTCATTAACTTCCCTCGAGCTTGCAATTTCTACGTCCGCAATATTACTCAAAAACCATAGTTCTTCGGCCAGGAATGTTTTTGCCTTTAGAAATAATAATCGAATGAGGTGTAGTTTTGTGCATGCACACACAGAAACACAGCATATATAAACTAACGCTACCTCAGCCTTCTAGAGCTTTTAAAATTTACCGAGGAGTGACCCTGTATATCATGTAGAAGTTAACAAATAAATTATCAGTAAAAAAATTTAGCATTCCATATATGTATGAGAGGTGATAAAAATGTTCGCAAACTATCAATCCTTTTACAAAACTACAGTTCAGTCAAGATTGAAATTGACATGCTTATATAACTTTCATAAAAAGAAGTTTTGTTTCATGATTGTCACGTCACAATGTTAAACGGATATTTGACATTAATTTGACATTAATAACTTGCACAGGGTTTAAAGTTATGACGACAAAAGACTTTTCAGAAGTTGAAACAATTGCAATAATTGGATTGTGTGCTTTAGAGGTTAAACGTGCATTTGCTCTGTTGTCCAGTGAAACAGTGAAAGCATGCTGGAGAGGAGATGTGTCCTTAATTGAGCAATTTGTTTAAAAGATCACCAAGTTAGAGCTGAAAAAATAGAAGAATATCTTGACAATAATATGATTTTTAAATCCCAATTATAGTTTAACTTTAGACTTTAACACGCATTCTCTGTAAGCACCAACGAATTTACTATAGGGCTTGGAAACGACATGTCTCGGATTTTGATGAAATTTTTACCATAGGTGTGTCTTGGTACAAAACTAGTAAATATGGTGTCGGAAGGTCCACACGTGCACTTTGTTGCCATGGAAACGGATCCATTGAATTCGGCCATTTTTGGCCCATTTTGGCTAAATGAAAACATGAAAATTTAGGAAATGTAAATGAATATTTATCGGTATCTAATACACTCTAACAAAAATCATTAGATCATATGATAACATGACCTTTCAAGGTACACAGAGCATATAATCGTTTATTCTAGAAATATTCTTCCTGTAAGAAAAAGGTCATGCAAACTGACATGGTTTCTAAAAAGAAGATGGGCGTATAAGGCGGGCAGAATGCCTATTATATAGCGCGACAGATAAAAAGGGGAAAAATTTAATCTCAATTATATCCAAATTTTATGTCATATCTCATCTAATATTAAAGTATACTTAATGTAAAATCTCTATTATTTACATAAATCTCACAAAAACTGAAAATATTTGCCTATGAAAAAGCATACACTGACTTAAAAGAACAAAAACAATCATTTTTTCATACTTTGACAAATTTTTTCAATGTGAGTGGGTCTTCGCTCCATTTTTTTGAAAGATAATCCTAAAAGTTTGCGATAATTTATATATTTTTTGGTTTACAAAAAAATGGAGGGAAGACCCACTATACCTTAAAAATACACTTTATTGACAAAACATTCGCATCTTTTCGAGAAATACTTCAAGTCCATTAAGTCAAGGGTCATATCACAAAGGTGATTTAAATGCCCCTAATCACCATGAGCCATGTAGCATAGTGGTTAGCGCGTTAGTCTCAAAGCAGTCTGATACGTCGGTATTTTATTGCCGGGGTTCGAATCCCACGAATACCATGGAATATTTTTATGAATGAAATTTTTAAAGAGATTTATTTTTTCTCAGAAAATGTTTTTTTTTCTCATAATTTCATAAATTTCAATAATGAGATGTAAATTTATATACTCATTTTACATATCAAATGTGATTTCGTAATATCTGATGCTATAGGCATTCTGCCCGCCTTATCAGCCCATCTTCTTTGAAAAATGGGGAAATTGGAATTTTTTGAGATCTTTGAGGCTAAATAAGAAGAATTGTCCGCGGAAATTTCCCAATCTTATGTGGGTTATTATACTTTGGAATAAGTAGTGTCATTTCATGAAAAAACATAAGTGGGCTTTTGCTCCTATTTTTAGTAACATGTATCTATAAAAAGATATATTTGAGAAAAATGTGAAAAATCAAATTTTGGCAAAGTTTTAATTGTCATTACTGCATAATTAGAACGTATATTGTAAAAATTGAGATTCTAATGACAAGAGCTGGACACTACTAGCTGGTATGGACAAACGGTTGAGGGGGATTCTAATTTCTACTTTTAGTAACAGATGGCTATATTCAAATATGTCTCTGAATATTAGGAAAAATGACATTTTTGTTCTAATTGGAAGCTTCATATAAAAAGTCCTAACAAATATAAAGCTTTCTACAATATGATTTCGGAATGTACATGTGTTTGCACTAAAATTGCTACAATATTGAGGATGGACTCTTGTTTCATTTTATGGCAACAATGGTGTAAAAATAGATTATACGAATAATTTGAGAAAATGTAGATTATTGCACCCTTTCAGGCACTTATAGATGTAGCTGCATAATTAGGAATTATTTTGTAAAATTTTAGATGTTAATGACAAGATCTGGATACCACTAGCTGGTTTGGATAATTGATGAGGGGAATTCCCATTTCTATTTTTAGTATCATTTGGATTAATATAGAGAAGTCTCTGAATATTAGGAAAAATGGCATTTTTGTTCTAATTGGAAGCTTCATATAAAAAGTTTTAATAAATATAAAGCTTTCTACAATATGATTTCGGAATGTACATGTGTTTGCACTAAATTGCTACAATATTGAGGATGGACTCTTGTTTCATTTTATGGCAAAAATGGTCTAAAAATAGATTATTCGAATAATTTGAGAAAATGTAGATTATTGCACCCTTTCAGGCACTTATAGATGTAGTTGCTGCAGAATTAGGTATTATTTTGTAAAATTTTAGATGTTAATGACAAGATCTGGATACCACTAGCTAGTATGGATAATTGTTGAGGGGAATTCCTTTTTTTCTATTTTTAGTATCAGGTGGTTAAATATAGAGATGTCTCTGAATATTAGGAAAAATGGCATTTTTGTTCTAATTGGAAGCTTCATATAAAAAGTTTTAGCAAATATAAAGCTTTCTACAAAATATTTCAGAATGTACATGTGTTTGTACAATAATTTCTACGATATTGAGGATGAACTCTTGTTTCATTTCATATCAACAATGGTCTAAAAATAGATTATTCGAATAATGGAGAAAATGTAAATTATTGCACCTTTTTAAGCACTTTATAGATGTCATTGCTGATTGCTTAGGAAGTATATTGTAAAATTTTAGATGTTAATGACAACATTTAGCAGGTGTGGACAATGGTTGAGGGGGTTTCCCATTTCTATTTTTAGTATCACTTGGCGTAATATAGATATGAAGTACTCTTAATATTAGGGAAAATTGCAGTTTTATGCTAATTTGAATCTTCGTACAAAATGTCTTTATAAATATAATGCTTTCTACAATATGCCAACAGAGTGAACACTTGTTTGTACAATAATTGCTACAATATTGAGGATGAACGCTTGTTTCTTTTTAAAGCAACAATGGTCTAAAAATAGACTCCTGGAATAATCGAGAAAATGTATATTATTGCACTTTTTCTGGCACTTTTTAGATGTCATAGCTGCATAATTAGGAAGTATATTGTAAAATTTGAGCTGTTAATGACAGTAGCTGGCCACAACTGGCTAGTGTGGAGAAAAGTTGATGGGGGTTCCTATTACTTTTTTTAGTATCACGTGGCGAAATATAGATATTTAGGCCATTTATAAGAAAACTTTTCAATTGTTCTGTAAAATAATTCCTGATTGTCCTAATTCTAGTCTTTGACAATGTACCTGTATTTTCATCTACAAGTTTATTTTGTCCAAAGACTTTTAATTTTTTTAGACGAAGACTCAAAGAGCGTATTATATATGGCAGTTTCTATGGTTTGGATTTTTTTGGGTTGTCACCATATTTCAAGAACCTTTTGTCATTTTTTGTCAAAATTGTCACAGAGTATCTAAGGATTCTTGTTAATACATGTATCAAGCATAGGGATTTTCTCTTTAAACAAGAGGAGAAACTAGGGAATCTAATCTCTAATAACAAGACCTTGTTAAAATCCCATTTCCCTGATCTGTTACAGGGTTACTCTCATGACTGTTGATGCCCTCTGGTCTCTTTTATAAGAAGGTACGGTTTGAGCTTTATTGTGCCCTAAAAAATTAACGTTCTTAAAAAGTTGTGAAATTGGCTTTAACAATCATTGAGTAGATGAATATGATAGATGGGTACATCCCACTAATTATTTTTAGAATCGGTAGGAGAAGAAAGTAGTGCGGAAAAAATTACAAGTTCCTTAACTTGCAGACTTGCATAAAAAAAATTGTGCAGATGTACTAAACTGAGCCTCACACTTGTTGATAAGGAGTATCTTTCCTACCAAAAAAGTTTGGCAAATGTAATTCATCAAGAAGATCAGCCGAATTATTTTGTGTATTATAACGCCAGTTAGAACTCTGAATTTCCCCTACTTTCACTTTCATTTTTTAGAGGTTGCCGCAGACAGACGCATTTTGCCGGAAAACGAATCTGACATGCCACCTCGAGATTTTGACCAAGGAAAGACAAGTTGATGTGCTTTGATTTGAGGGGTCATTCACTGCTGAACGAAAATTAGGGACATCGCTATGAGAAGAAACGTTAACAT
>NW_026918161.1:0-13855 GCF_032062105.1 Saccostrea cuccullata
CATAATTTCAATAAGCAATTTAGACTTGATATATAACAACAACCAAGAAGTCATTTAAAAACTACTACAGCATCAGTATTATGATTTCCTCTAACAAGAAGGATATGGAGATAACGACCAGTATTTAATCTCAAAGTCCATTAAACAATACAAAATAGGAGCAGAGCAAACATGGACCTCCGAAACATCAGAGGTGGTATCAGGTGCCATGGAGGAGTGAGTAACCCCTGCTGACCGGTCACACCCGCCGTGTGTTCCTTGTCAGGATCGGGAAATAACGGGAAAATACGTCCTCAATTCAGTGTATAAATAATGGACTAACAATTAATATGAAAGACGTCAGTCAGCATTTGAATCAATGATAAATTGAATTTGCTGATAAGGTCATTGTATCAATCATAGAACTTACGAAATGATGACTTTAAACGAGACTGCTGATATTCCTGTTTCATCAACTTGCTTGTCAATAATTTTCCTCGTTTTAGAAATTGTTAATACGTAGAGCATGCTCTTGCGTATCGAATCAGCTGAGATATATATACTCCGTATGCAGGTGATGAAGGTATATTACTGCATAAGTAAGGGAAGTTGACGATAGAAAAGTTAAATTCATCACGTTTATCACAGAGCTTGGTTGTTAGATTACCATTGACGTCTTTTCAAGTAAAATATCTAAGTATGAAACAGATGTGTCAAACTCTGTGGTATCTTTTCTCTCAAGCTCACCAGCTATATCGTATCGACGTAAGAATGGAAATTACCATTGTTAATTCACAATACGTCGTCGATATATCTAAATGTCGAGTTGAAGGCCACAGCAAGTGTTTTTTCTTTTCAAGCATATTATCATCTTTCAGTGAAATCTTTCTTTCCAATTAAATGTTTTGTTTTATTAATCACATGTTTTACCAATTAATACTGCGGAACATTAACTGGCAAAATTGGAAAGGTACAGCTTACTTCATTTCTATCTACTTAGTATTACAATCAAAACATTGAATGTTAGACAATGAAATGGGCATGTACAATTCGACGCGGACGTGGGGAAAACATTGGATTGAAATTCGAGTTTGGAATTCATTTTCAATCCATCTCAGCCTACCACGTAGCATCGTTTTTGAAAGGGGGGTGCAGCCAGAGAATTTTTTTTTGACTTACCTGAAAAAGTTGTTGCCCAAAATTGGGGGGGGGGGCTACTTCTTTCGGTATCAATTTTCCTGCTTTCTACACTACATTTACCTACATTTAACTAGCCAGGTTTTCTACATTTTTGAACGGTATTAAAATTAAATGTATATCATTATTTTATAAGCTATTGGATCCCGGCATGGTGGATGATGATCATATGTACAGCAAAGTGAAAATGCAGTGACCTTCAGTTGACCTTACTGTTACTTTCACTCCAAGGGACTACGTTCATAATACAACAAAGATTTTTAAAATTTTTTAAATCTTTAATTGTTAACATAAATAAAAATATTCACGTTTTTTTCGAAGCAGAAAAACATTTACATGTATTTTTTTTCTGTGAGTTGCCCACAACTGAGGTACAATATGTATATATCATATACATTTATTTTGGATATGTACTTTAACATTTAGCGCATTACATTTTACATTGTTCGAAATAAATGTTTCGCTGAAGTCAGCTCAATTAAAAATATTTGTTTGACCCATCCCGACTCAGAATAAATAAATTGGATCGGTAGGTAGGTGAGGCAATTGTTTTTCTCAAGGAAATTTTCAGTTTTAATGCTAAGATTTCAAAATATACTTTCTAGAATGCAAAAATGATTGCTTTCTGTAGGGAAAAGACGTTGCGCACGGTGTTGGTACACATTGACGTTACGTCAAAATAACGTTAAAAAGTCATAACGTTGTTATAACGTTTTGAACCATATACATGCATATTTTAGATCTTTAGATCTTTAAATGAATTTAATTTTTTAAAAATAAATAAAAAATTATAAAAGGGCACATAATTTTCAATGTTTGAACCTTCGTTTTGAAATCTTATTAATAAATTGTAAAATTTTAATTGCTAAAATGTCAAAGACACTCAGTGAATATCCGTTATTCCTCTTTTTATTTTTCTCACTTGTCTGTCTTACAAAGAAAATACATAAGTAGTATTCCCTTTCAGCCTCCTTCAATTTTTTTTTCAGTTAGGTCATTACAAGTCTTTTATTTCTATATAGGTCTGCATGCGCTTTGGGTGTTTAGAGAAGAAACCGAGAGTTAAAATTTTTATACTTCCTACGTTTCAATGGAACTGGTGTCATTTTAAATAAAAAATTATATGCTGAGTACACGACTAGATTTTTTGATTACGATTTCTGTGCTGATGTGTCATTGTGATATGAATCGGTTCTTTTATGATAGGTAATCGCTGTCTAATCTTATCTGTCTTAGATTAAATTGAAATTTTCTTCCTTTTGTCAGCTTAAGTACATGTAGTAGGCTGCTGTACAGACTAGTCTTGAATACTATGGAACACAAATAAAAATCATCTTCAGGCTCAAGTATCAATTTAGTATAATGAGGGGATGAAAAAAGGAAGGAAAGAGACGTTTCACCATTATTGAAAATCTGGTTTATCACTAAAATTCTAAAATCTTTTTACTGTTTTTGGTAAAAGAAGGAGGGGGGGTCTTATAATGCATACTTCGTTTGGAGGATATTTTTCAGTGGAACGATATCACTTTGGGGTTTTCATGATTTTTTCCTATGGTACATGTACACATGATGATTAAGTGTAATGAATGTAATTTGTGAAAAAATGTCCAACAAGCTCCAGGGTTGAATATCGGGGGTGGGGTGCATGGGGGTGGTTCCTGCATGTCCACAAGTACCTGTGAGCTGGTACTACGGACCTGCAGGAAAAAAAGCCACGGCGATAATAATTTGACGCCCCCAACGTCATATGTACGCAATGTGTAAAATGACGTTTTTCGTACCTGTGACAAAATGGCTACACTTTTATTGATGCTTGCATTGATTTCCTGTAGTCCATTACTGTAAAAATTATGTATTTAGTTAATGCAGCATTTAATGTTCTTTTAATCTACATAAATGATTACTATATATCTTACATTAGTTTATACATTTTTGATATGTGACTGAGGCATATTAAGTAACAATACAGTGACTCGTGCGTCCATATAACAAAATGGCTACAGTTAAGAAAGCTTTCCTAATATTTACGTTGGAAAAGTAATATAAAATATATCAATTCAATTAATCTTAGAAATATATGTACTAAAAGATTATTCACCAAAATTAATATTTGTTTGGAATTTATGTCTGGTACACATCGCCATTTCGGCTAATGTTAATGAAAGGAAACGATTTTTTACTGTTAGACATTTTACTTACGCACTGTAGATCCAGTCAAAATTCATGAAATTGATAAAATGATGTTAAAAACTCAACAATATCTTAAAGAATGCATATTTTCTATTGTGCCCCCTAAATTTCATTTAATTCAGAGAATTGTAAGTGCATTTTTTCATAGCTTGTAGTTGCGCGAACAATAATTGATGTAACGTCGGACACGGAAATTTCGCCGTATATGACCAATACTGAATACGTAAAATATTTTAATGCTATTTTAAAGAAAAATTTAAGAATTATTTATTACTTTGGATAACATAAATAATTTCATTTTTAATTTAAAGTTAATATGACATCGTGAAACCGCCAATTTCTTTGCGACATAAAGAGTTAGATATTATAGTACCAACAGCGTGCGCAACGTCAAAAAGTTTTTAGTCGAGTCATTTTTGCAAGTTCGGGAGAGGGAAAGCAAATAATTTTTTGAATGCCTTAGAAAAAGAGAGTTGATATCAATTTAAATTCACTGAAATAAGTAATAAGACAATCTAATATTTAAAATAAAAATAGAATCATTAAATGTAGAATGCGAATTCGTCTGATTACATCAAAGAAGGTAAGATTGTAAGAAGAAATTATCAAAATTAATTTTTTTCGATGGAGCTGAAAACTTCAAAATGTAATTTTCCTTGTTGATCTTTGTGCATGACTGTATATGCTTTTATTTTATTATTTCCTTAAATTAAATTGTCATATATTCACAAGTTCAAATAAATTATTCTTTCCGATTTATTGAAAGAAGAAATTCTTGTTAAACTGAGAGAAATCACTATCTATACATTTCGGCGATAAGGATGCTAAAGATAACCCGGAGAAGGAGAAGCAACAAGCAGCAAGATACGGAAAAACAAATCTGAGCAAAGAGCTAAAAAAAATGAGAAACTTCCCCGAGAACATAAGTCACTTTCTTGCTATGGGAAAAATCAATTTTTTCCCATCAAAACATAATAAAGAGGTGCACAATGACTTTATGCAATATAAATTGTATGGAAATATTTTTTTCCGTGGTAAGGGAGTTGTAAATATTTAATAAGTGGCTACCTTCATAATATAGAAAGTACGGCAATGTTCAGATTTTGCAATTAAAAAAAATCGAAATATGAGGGCTGTTCAATAAATAATGTTCTGAGCTCTACGATATACAACATAGAAATCATATGACATTAAGCTTGACTTTCTCTCATGATTTAATATTCAATGGATTCATTGGATTGATAACAGTTTATGTGACCACTTTTCATCACACAGTTTAATTGTGAGAAGCTGGTAAACAGTAGAGCTCGTATTCGAGTCACTGCATTGAAAATGAATGGTAAAGAATCAGTAAAATATTATTAAACGCTTCATTAACGCTGCTGATACCTTGGTAAGAATCCCAAAGAATTATTCACTGAAATATGTGAAATTTACAGCAACCATTATCTGTTTTAAAAAAAACACATGAGAGATGGATTTCAATGAACAGAAACGATATAATGGGCATCAAAAATGGGGACCGTCCTTGGCGACAAGGACTTACAACAACCAATGTTCTGTTTCCTAAATTCAGCAAATTATCAATGATGTTTGATTAAAACACAGAGCAAATTTGATAGTCATCATTTTTTATTTTGGAGGGTTGGTTGTTGGTTGTTTGTTCAAATTGTTTTAAAGAAACAGTTTATAGTAAAAAAGCTTTATACTCGATGGTCGCCCTACGTTTTGAAAATGGACAGAAAGATAATGTTTTGTCACACCAACAATATTCGCCATATCTTTCGCCCTTTGACTTGTTTCATTTTCCAAACTTGGAAAAAAAAAAACCTTTCAGAAAAAAAAAAAAACAACTCCAGGAAATCATAGGATCTGTCATATTCCAATATACGAAGGGCCATACTCAAAAATGTGCTCTAAAACAATCAGTATTGGACAAAAATGTTACGGACAGGTGTTTTAATTAAAAGAGATTGTTTAAGTGAAATCATTTAGACTAAAATCATTTAAAAGCGTTTTTTGTTTCTTTATTCATTGAATTATTTATTGAACAGCCCCAGTATGTGTCAAACACAAGATATTACTGTTAGATTTTTCCTCGGCGAAATAGGATTGACCACAACCTTGGGAGATCACTGATACCTATGCTCCCAAAAACAGCCACCAAAATCCCTGCCCCGAGAACCGTCCCCACCCCCACTGCCGAGGGTCGGACATCGGTAGCACTGATCCTATTCCTGATGGCTCTTGACGTGGTATTCTTTAAAATCCTCAGGTTCAATTTTAACTCCTCTAATCTTTGATGTAGTTTATCTATTTCATATTCCTTGATGGGCATAGAACCGATCATGCCGCAAGGACACGTGCACTCTGTAAAAAATGTCACTTCTTTTAATAATCTTTAGATATTTAGATATTCAAATTGGGAAAGACGTTAATTGTAATATAAGAACTAAGCTTTAATATGACAAACGAGATGACTACTTTCTAGTCGTCATCTTCCCTTACTTATGCAGCAATATACCTCCATCACCTGCATACAGGGTTCATATCTCTCATTTGATTCGATAGGCAAATTCATACACTATGTATGAACAATTATTAAAACGAGTTAAATTATTTACAATTTAAATAAGTTGCTGAGACAAGAATATCAGCAGTCTCGTTTAAAGTCAATATTTCGTAAGTTCTATGGTCGATAAATTGACCTTGTCAGCAAATACAATTTATCATTAAGTCACATGCTGAATGAGGTTTTTAATACTAATTGTAAGGCCATTATATACACAATGAATTGTCGAGGGATTTTCCCCTTTATTTCCCAGTCATGACAAGGAGCACACGGCGGGTGTGACCGGTCGACAGGGGATGCACTCCTCCACGGCACCTGATCACACCTCTGAACTTTTAGAGGGCACTGTTTGCTCTGCTCCAAAATGTGCATTGTTTTAATGGACTTTTGAGCTTGAATACTGTTTGTTTTCTTCATATTTTTAATTGTATTCACAAAATATTCTTGACGTAAGATAGGAAATTACTTTAAAACAAAACTGACTCAAAAGTTATACATGTGTTTAGAATTTAGGCCAGGTTCTTGACGAAAGAGAGCGCGTCAAATTCTCTAATATAACTGTGTTGCGATTTAATCAAATTACGCACATCCCACTTTTGCACTTTGGCTGCGCTAATCGAGAAGAATGTAACATCACGATTTGTTTCGACAATATATGCGGCAATTTCTAATGCAGATGAGTAAAATACCAAAGAAACTAACAAGAATTGCACAGGTCAGTGCAGTGTACAAACTAAAAAAAATACACGTAATTGAAATAAAATGTAAACAAAGGAAAAAAAAGATGACCAGCACGAACACGGGTCGCACTCCCACGCGTGATAATAAAACAGTCACGTGTAACAAATGTGATAACTACATATATTATACTTTCATGTAAATTAGTTGAATCTGATTGGTCGAGAAACATTTGTTGAAAAACACTATTACCCGCTGAATAATGAAGCCACGCCTTCCAGCGTAGCAACAGTCAACATTGCTTGACGACGGGTGATATTAAAAACATATAGCGACTGTGCAGAATTTATGCGCTCACGGTTCACTGTTATATGTATTTGTATAAAACATTCAGTATAATATAATAGATATTGCATGTAGTTTAGTGTAACATTGAAAATTTTCACCCCTCGAATATAGTGCAATATTTATATAGTACATTAATATTGAAAAGGGCGTATGTCTATAAATTACGTGTCATGTTCAGCTTCAAACTCACTGAGGGATTGAAGATGCCGATATTTTGAAAAGTCATTATTTGTGTATGATTATTAGGGTAAGATAGATATCAACCTTTTATTTGATATATTTTACCCATAAACATAAGAATGACGTCTTAAAAATTAAAAAAAGAAGTCATTCAAAAATTGAAAAAAAATATGTTTTTAGGTCTTTCATTAGCATGCATATTTGTCTTACGTTTACAAACTGGCGGGTCGCCATTCCATTCTCCTTCTATGGTACATGTTCGATTAAGGTTCCCCTCTTCGTAATAACTTCCGGGGATACATTTGTAATTCGCGGTTCCTCCAATGCTCAAGTTTTGGTAAAGAATTTCAACATTGCTGTTATTGGTCTCTGTGCACGTTATAACTTTAAAAGAAGTATATGTAAATAAAATGCAAATAATATTGTTCACGACAAAATATAAATAAATAATTATTATTTTTTGCTGTCGCAGAACAATTTTAACCGAGAAATTAAATTCAAATTCCTAATTATTCATAAAAATCACCTTCACATATAAGCATTTCGCCATTCCAGTGCCCAGCATCATTACACGTCAGTGTTGTGTTTCCTGACAAGTAACGATATCCCGGCATGCATTGTAGATGAATCTCATCGCCAAGAGCGTAGATTGATTCATTATATTTTTTGTACTTCTTGATAACTGATACTTCGATATTAATGTCTGGTCTATAAACGCAAATCGGCACTATGGTGTAAAAAAGATAACATTATTGCTAAAAATGGTACTTTTCACTTGATCAGAAACAACATACTGTAGCACGAAATTACAATACATGTATATTGCAGCACGAAATTAATATTATAGAAATAAACTAACCCGCTATATCGTGAACGCTGATTAAGATATCCACATTGTCAGTGATTTGTTTCCTATAGCCCCATCCCCACATTTCCCCCATCATAGATATTGCAGCTTCCTTCATTCTTCTCCTGTATGGGTGGGGAATCCAGAAAGCCACTGATGTATCATTATATCCATAAACCAGTCCTCCATAAAGAGCAGACTCGGTCATTACAGAACCCACACCGTCAAACCGAAAATTTTTGTTAGGACCGTCCCGCACTTCCATCTGTATAACGGAGAAGGAGAAATTTGTTAACAAGTATTACTCTAAAGGTATTAGACCATGTGTTTTCGTAAATTTTAAATATTTCCTTAATTAAAACAATGCACGTAGTACTCTAGCTGCAGAACTGTAGCTCTCTTCTTGAGAAAATTCGAACAGATAAAGCAAGAGAGCTACAGATCCAAGCATTGCAAAATCCTTCGATTTACTCCGCCGATTTTTTGTCGCTCACTTCAGTATTATTTCTGGTAATTTATGCTTTCCTTCGCTTTAAGAGTGGAATCAAATAATTACTCGTATATTTTACTTCTGTTATTGATATTTTATTAGTTTATTTACATTTCAACGGTCCGAAGCAGTCCTTTATGATTTTTGAATTTGGTTTAAAACATTCCATTTAATATCGCTTACCAAAAGCAGCCTTTTGGAACCATTGAAAGGTAAATAAAATATCAGGAATAGGAGATAAAAGGGTTGATGATTGGATACCATATATCAAGCCGAAGAAAACATAAAATACCAAAAATTTTACTCGAAGTGAGCGACAAAAAAATTGGCGGTGTAAATCGAAGGTTTTTACAAGCTTGGATCTGTAGCTCTCTTGCTTTATCTGTCCGAATTTCCTCAAGCAGAGGGTTACAGTTCTACAGCCAGTAGTATTCAGATTATTTCAGAACAAACTGATGAAACCTATTTGTCTTCTGACTTCGTTTTTTGGTACATGTACTTAACACATTCAACGACGAAAGGGTTAGAGGCTGGATTTAAGTTGAATTTTAACAGAAAAAAGTATTAAAGGTGGCGAGAGAGGAAATGCTTCTTTTACACACTCGGTAGTAAAGTCTTTACAGCTGTATTTTAAACCAAGTCTCTTTAATTATAAATGCATCCAACATGGTTAAAATAATATTTGCAAAATATTAATTAATGAGTGTGTTTTCCAGCTGTATTATCTTTCCTCTCTAATCTATTTTTTGCATCTCAATGTTTAAGCCAAATTATAAATGTTCATTAAATTATGTACACTTTATTGTATATATAGCCCTGATCTCTCCAAAACTGGAGAACTAATTATTTATTTTCAAAATTGTGGGACATGGAGACCGGATCTTCGAATGAGACTGTATAAACCGAGGTACCGTGTCGCAGTAGGTTCTGGCACGTAAAAGACCCCTCAATGCTTTATGGCCCTGAGTGACGAGTATAGGACAAAATTTGCAGCTCTCCATCGGCAAATGGTGGTGTCTCCATATGAGTGAAAAAATCTCGAGAGGGACGTTAAACAACATATAATCAATCAATCAATCAATCAATCAACAATTGTGTTAAAACAATATATAAAAAGTGATTTTTTCTTCAATAAAAATTTCGAAAATATTAATAAATTATTTGATAATTGATAGCAATATATATTTTTACCTGAACAGAAAGAACGTGACTTGCTGTAGTAGTGTATGGGTATGGTAAAATATAAGCACTGATGTCGAGATCTGAAATTTTATATCTCTCTATGCTTGTACCAAAATCCCAAGCCTTTATGGTTATAGATCCTGTGTTGCTGAAAAATGCCCTGAGTCCCCAGCCGTCAGAAACGCACAATAACCCTAGGTCTGGTGAGAGAATTACATTTATTTACAGTTAGGAGATCGATCGTGAAGTAACTTAATTGATCACTTTTGAAATAAAAATCAAGAACTGAAGAACAAGAAGTATGGATACCGTTTTTACAAAAAACGAAATTTAGAATAATACATACGTTTTAACATTCCATTTATGTTGCACGCTGACCACATCTGCACGTGAGAGTCGTTAAATCCAAATAGCAGTCCTCCTAAACGTAAGAAGGGAAAAGCCATAGGCCGAGAAGACACACCTTCATATAAAAATCAAATTAAACAAATATATAAAAGCTGCACTCAAAGTATGTTATTTTTTTAAAATTGTATTTGCCAAAACATATATACTAAATTTTGTTCATTCCCATTGGAAACAATTCGTCTTGCATGTATTCCACCATTTAAGAAAGTCATATCTGTTATGTTTTTTTTTTAATTAGAGCCGAAATATTACTTACCTATCAATTATTATAATATTCTTTAGTCATTAAGAGAAAAAATCGGCAAAGTCTTGGTTACCTTGACCTTGAAATGTTCCTACAGGAGTCTGAATTTGAACCACCACTAGGTCGGGGTATGTTCCCATTGAATGTTGCACCGTCGTATTAACGCATTCACCTATAAAAGTTCATTAGTGTACACAGAGATTTTTTATTACGAAATATATATCTTTTTTCTGAGAGGTTAATATTAATCAAGATTTTTAACATTTTGTTACCTGCCACTACGGTAAATGTCTCACTCTCAAAAGAAGGCGAAGGAAAGTCAAGAGATCGCCAGGCTTTTGCTCGAACCAGAACGGAAATGTAAGTTCTTCCTATCTGAGCAGGCCCAATCCACTTCTCTTGATTTCCTGCAAGATGTTATTTATGTGAAGGTTTATCAAAATAAAAAAAAAAGGATTTTGCTTTTCCAAGTGTAATTGAAATAACTAGTGTGTAAGACAATAAAAACAGGCAATAGCGAATGTAACACTTCGATCCAAAATACATAAAAGATTCCAATAATACCCAATCCCACTCGGCTTCCTCCAAAGGTTCACAATGATATTAACGTTCTGACTAGATCTGACACGCAATGAGCTTATCGAATTCTAACATTTAAAGATGTATACTAAGTGACACTGTCAAACTCAGTGACATTTCTAAGTTGCTGGAGTCTACCTAAGCCCAGTATCGCACTCTCCAAAACAGAGGCGGGGGGTTGTTTTGTCGTATATTGTACTAAGAAGAATAAGCACTAACACCTAGAAGCGATCCTTTTGGGTAATGTAGATATGTTAAAAAGTTAAAAAAAAAAAAAGCAATTGCGTCTTCATGTTCAGTTGGCACAATTCGTTTGAAACTTTGTGACCAGCCATAAAACGGTCAACGTCTCGAAATGATTTTGCCTAACAATCTTTTTTTTATTGGAATATAAGGAATGAAATATACCGAGATAACGAACAGCACCCAAGCCCAAAAGTCTACTAATACAGCACAAACCAGGAGCAAATCAAACACAGACCCCCAAACACAGAGGCAGGATTAGGTGCAATGGAATAGTGAGCCCCCCTCGCAAACCGTCCTCACCCGCCATGTGTTCCTTGTCATGATTGGGAAATAACGGAAAAAACCGTAGATAATTCAATGTGTAAATGATGGCCTAACAATTAGTATAAATAACGTTAGTCAGCAATTGTCTTAATGATAGATTGTTTTTTTTCCGACAAGGTCGTTGTATCGACCGTTGATCTTACAAAATGAAGACTTTAAACATAGAGCTAAAGCAAACTGCTAGGTCTTCGCTGTAAAAGAGACAGTTGATATTTCTGTTTCATAAATTCGTTTGTCAATTATAGTTTAACTCGTTTTAGAATTAACGTTGCCAGTCAGCAATCTAATGGAGCAAATCGGTTTAAAAGTCAGCATATGATGAATATATGCAAATTAAAGAAATGGTTGACATTCTCTGCAAGCAGCTAGCGGTTACAACCCTTTTAGCACGTTTATTTTTGGAAAGTCTAGGTTATTTACCCACAAAACCTTCTCGCAGTTTCTCACCAGTTTTCGTTAACAAGCCTGCTTTCATGTAAGAAATTCCAAGACCCCGAGCATTCGACCATACCTTAGTACACTGTTTAGCCTAAATATTACAACCGTGACAACGTTGGATGACACCGTTTCAGCGCATCCATTTAAAACAGTTCTGCTTTTTATTTTAACATTTATATCGATTGGTTTTGGGTTGATATATAGAAATCTTCATCATCATCCAAAAAAAAAAAAACAAACAAACAAACAAAAAAAAAAAAAACAAAAAAAACAATAAAAATAAAAAAAAAAGATTATACATTTTATAAAAAGGTTTTAAAAACATATTTTGCCGACTACTTTTAATTACAACGTTATTCACATCTACAAGTGCACGATTGAATCTACGATTGAAAGCTAACTTGAAAATGTTAATGTAATAATCAATATAATTCTTTTTAATGTTTTACTGAAAAGTGGCACATATTTTGAAAACAAGAATTAAAATAATAAAACCTGTATACAACGCTGTCCAATCCATGCTTCCCGCAAAGTTGTTCTTTTTTGGGACAGATATATTTATAACTTTGTCGTCATATATAAACACCACGCCACCATATAAGACACCTTCATCGTCATCCGTCTGTGCGGATCCAAAGCCAGGAAAGATCCACCCCTCATTGGTTTTGGCTTCGACCTCTACCAGGAGAGGGAGCTCACCGAGACCATGTGGGACTGTTTTCCCGGATGTTGACGAGTCGGCTGTCATGTTGATCCACTCACTTATAAAGCTTGGTATGGAAGACATATACTCTGCCTCTGATAAGAAAATAGTGTTCCTGTTGCATATTAATGATTATTTTCATACCAATTACCCTCTTGCTTAATTAAAAAAATTGTAGGGAATATTTATTCTGCCCTTCACTTTCTATTTTTTTTTTGCCAAAAAATTCTATAAGAACGCCAACGCGCCTCTTTGAAGGATTACTAATTATATCTTAAAACGATTTATTAATTCAGTTAAAGCTTTAAGTTATAAATCCAGTCTCCGGTAATCTGAACGCTTTACCGAAATATATATGGCATGTGTGTGGAACCATTCGAATTTATTTATATAATCAAATAAATTTAAGTAACCCTGAAGCTTCATTAATGTGGACAATTTGCTCCTGGACACAACTGCCCAGATTAAGAATCTCGACTGTAGTACTTACCAGAGGGAACAGAAATCCATAAAAGAACTATTTGTAATTTTCTCCAAATGTCTTCGTGTCCTATCATTATTTTCCTTCGAAGACGACTAAAACTTGTGTTGTAACATGTAATCCTTAAAAGACTAAAAATATATTTTTAAAGCATTATTGAATTTCTTGATTTGATCACTTTGCAATTTTTAAATTATACATTAAAAGAAGAAAGAGAAAGATAATTGTCTCTGATAAAAAACAAGTCAACTTACATTTACATAACTAGGTGCATATGCTAATGGTAATCATGAATATGTAAATCCCCGTTCGTTTTTTTTTTTTTAAAGTGTCAAAAAATCATTGAAAATATAATAAGGTCATTCACATTTTCTAGTCCGTCTAAATCATTTTGAACCATTCTTTTTTTGCGAAAATTTTAAGTGTATGGGAATCCGAAATAATGATTTCATGACACCCCTTTGTCTGACGTGTGTCTCAGGATCTATACATCAGACAGAATAAAGACAGAGCTTTGTAATAAAACACCTGATAGCATGCAACTTTCTCTTATAATCTGTTTCAGATATGCATGGATTATAAAATCCTCCCCTTGGGAACAGCACACATGATTAGAATTCCAAATTTGGTTTGTAAGAAAAAAATGAATTGAATGTGTGGCGGATGTAATCATCAAACACGTGAGTATGATGACCTTTTCACAACGGAAAGCAACAGGTACAACAACTTAACAAAACCAAAGAGGAAGACATTATTGAAGAATTGGTTA
>NW_026918162.1:0-138607 GCF_032062105.1 Saccostrea cuccullata
GGTAATTGGACTGGCTCCCATGCCCTTTTGCACCTGTGGACCGTCTTGGTGTATTAGACAATTCGTTCCAAGGATCGGATGGCGGAGTGATTTTATCACCGGTGTTAGGTGCCAACTGCAGACAAAACGATGTAACCCTAGAGTTCTGAACACAAGATTCAGCATTACAACAACTAGAATTCAGCACCCTTTCACAATTATTATGTTTCTTCACAGGTCTGCAGACAAGACTGGTAATGCTAGAATGAGTACCAAGCGCTGTCGTGAAGAGATCAGAGAGGAAGAATCCCTGTCCTAATTCTGCACTAGTGACTTGTAAGAAAGTTCTGGGCGACCCCTCATCTGTTGAGTTTATAATTTGGCATAAATAGAGTATATGAAAAAGTCTGTCCTCCATAATTATTTATGTTACTTTATTTGAATGTATTTCCGCCATTTCACGTGTATCTTGTATTTTATTTTTTGTATATATTGTACATATATTGTTGAACCTCATGTACCATTGATATGGTTTGAGAGAATAAATTGAACTTGAACTTGAACTTGGCATCCACAAATTAAAGTATTTTTTTTTCACCTTGTTACTACGGGCAAGGTGAAAAAAATCATAACAGTTAGGCACGCAGGGAAGGGTTAAAAAGACTTCATTAATCAATGTCCCGCTCGGGCAGTTTTAAGGTGACTAATTTATTAAAATTTTCCAAAAATAATCAATCAACTGTAATTACAGAAAGCCCTCTATATCTTTTACGCCTTCATCTAGTTCTGCTTGGCGATCAGGTATTTTTCAACACACCTTTACAAAGTCAATAACAACGCCAGAAAAAAATCGTAACAGCTCTTCAATTTTTATGAATGAATTTATGCTCAGTATTCAAATTTGAGAATGCTTATTAAGCAATCAAATAATCTTTACATCAGATGTGAATGAATTCATTCATATTCTGCAGATAAAGCTTAAAAACCGGGTCCCTGAACAGACAATGCCATCCGCATGTAATAAATGTGAAGATCAGGGGTCATCTTTCTTGGTCCAAATACATCCTTTCATCGAACGGATCAGAATATATTGTCATAAAAAATCCATATTTAGATAGCCATCGCCCATCTGTTTTACCATTATGTTGTGTGTGTATTGAGGGGTATCTTAATTTCCCGCAGGTGCAGCGTTTAAGTTGTATATTTTTCATGAATGGTATTCATAATGCCAGGAACAATAGACTTCTGCATTACTGCTGACGGACAAAGTGTGAACACCAATATTTATCAATGGGAATCTCAACCGAACAAAACATGGGGCGTTCTAACAAGCAGACCTGAATCCAGGGGTGTGAATTAAATGCTCTGCACATGGAACTTGAAGATTGTCTTCTTTTGTCGAGATCTTGTATCAGACTATCTTAATCTAAAATGCCACATGCTAAGCATTATCTCTTGAGGGTAAAAACGATCTAAATTTGAAGAAGTTTGGGTGTTGATATTTTTCCTCATACATTGTTATATCTTGATGAAAATTTATTTTGGCCCAGTTTGGTTTAATAATCCATAATTGTGGCTGTTTATGGTAAATTAATTCGTATCGGAGACCCGTTTATGGAGTATCAAGACTTCTTTGGTACCAGATTTCAGCGACGTAACACCTTGGAAATGTCTGTATTAGAAGAACAAACGTATTTTAGGAAACTATAAATTCCTAGATACGTGCTGCAAATTCTTAGTCTAACCATATATATCTTTACGATTTCCTGCCGGTTTTGTCAAATCATTGTGGTCATGTAGGAGGCGATACTTTGATCATACACGTCAAATAACTGGACCATAAGATTATTTATAAACACCACACTATACGATGTTCTAGATATATCGGCTGTTATACAAAATTATTGAGAAATTAGTAGATTGTTTTGTCGAGTACTCTGCTTCTATTTTGTTTAGCATAAAGATATAATGCAATCCTCAGGTTTTGAAACCAGCATTTAATTCACAAAATAATGTAAATTCACCCAAGGTATTCTTCAAATCTTTTAAATATATCTTAAAACATATTTAAAAAGCATGTGATATCATTACATGATATTAAGATCAATTTTTATTTCATTTCAAGCTTAAGAGCCAGAATCAAATTTTCCCTCTTTTTCCCCTATATCAATGTTAAAAGGTTAAGAAAAATTTTTCTTATTTTTCAAACTGGGAACTATATCAATGTTAAAAGGTTCACCCAACTGACCTAAAACCTTTTTAGGGTTAATAGGTGTGTAAGGTGTGCGGAACGAAGGTCATTTTGCGCGCATTTTCGCGTGCAACACGTGAAATGACTTGAATACTTAATATAGCTATATATTTTTTAATGAAATGATTTGAAACTCATTATATAAAGATATATTAATAGTGTAGATAATGTGATACTGTCAAATTAGCACGAACTCACGCGCATGCACGTGCAATTGGCTGTAACAAAAATTCAAGTATCTTCTCTGTTTTTTGAGATGCATTCAATTAAATAATGCTTTTAAGAGTTTTTTTTGTTATGTCCTGCAATATGATATACAAAAATTTTGATGAGCTGACTTTAAATGACTATATCTCCTTTGTTTTTTGCCGAAATGCTTTGAAATTTAAAACATAGTCATTCATTAGGATATCCTACAATGCGATATAGAATTAAAATCATGAAATTACGCGCATGCACGTGTGCTGCAATCTGATTGGCTGAAACTTTAAATGGCTATAACTCCCTTGTTTTTCAACCAAACAGGATGGGATTCAGAACATAGATAAATATAAGGGACTCCTACAAAAAGGTATGGTCATCATGCACGTGAACGCACGTGCGTGCATTTGGAACGAATTAAATTAGAAATACACTTGAATGAGTGATTTTTAATACTTTTGGACTGAATGCTTTCAGATATAGTATATTACAGGGAATATGGCACTAAAGGGGAGCACAATTAGCACTAGTTTTCTATAAACACCATTTGTCCATGACATTCATTTAAATAATGCTTTTAAGAGTTTTTGTTACTGACTGATGAGCTGACATCCTTAATTATTTCTTGCAGAGCTTTACGGATGTCCAGAATACTTCAACCTTGGGTTTGACCTTCTAAAATGTTTCCCTTGTGTGCGTTTACAATATTCAGTGCGAACTCACAGCAGATAAGTCTGTTAAAGTGACAGACGGTCGGGGGGATACAAATGGTTTCTGAAGAGGACCATTGAAGTATAATTTGTCGTGATTCAGTAGATAAAGGGTTGATAAACTGCGATGCGCCATGCGGGGAATACGTTATGTTTACTTTTTGCGGGTGTGAACCCTTTTTTGACACACGAACTTCATCTAATGCCGAATGTCTGCTTAATAGAAACGTCAAATGTCTGTGTTCCCCTCTCAGTGTAACACAAGCCGGATTAGAGAAAGAATTCTCATTTGCTGTCACTTGTTATTTTCTAAGTGGATTGTATTTACATTTACTTTCTGTATCTGTTTAGCAACTACATTTTATGTATTACTTTTTCCTCCCTTAAGATATTACCGGAACAATACACCCCAAAACATTCACTCAGCCTGATTATACTGGGAATTTTATGTGTGGCTTTATTGCCATTTTATGTTATAATTTGGTTTGTCGTCATTCTGTGAAAATCTTTCAATTTGGCCAGCAATTTCTTCTCACACCATAAAAGTCTATATCTTAGATAAGATCCTTTTAAGGTCCTATGGTTAATGGTCCTATTTTGTATTTTTTGTGATGTATAATAATGCATAAAAATTAAGATAAAAAAAATTAAAAATGCAAGGAAAATGAAATTGAAATTTTTGGTTACGCTTTTCCCCATTTATAATTCTCATCAGGATAAACAATGAAAATTTGGCAAAAATTCTGCATTAGACGGGCATTGACTTTGTGTATAGATGACGACTATCATATTTCCTAAGACATCACGACTATAATGACCCTTTTTTCTGAAAAATTTGCATTAAAAATATACCTGACTTGGAAGTGACCCTCAACATCTTTCCCCCAGTGTTTTAAGTGTATGTGTTGGCACAAATAGAGCCGATCATGGGTGCAATGGACGAGGACTTCACTTAAAATGTTTATAATTGTCAAAAGGGCAATGGATTAATAAATTTCTGCCAACTTTAATTCTATTTTTATTCATCAACACATGATAGGAAAGAAGGCTGGCGTACACACACACACAAAAAAAAAACATTTTTCGGAAAATCTTTAGATTTGAGAAAGAGAATTATTTCGAGTGAAATTTTAAATGTGCGATAAAATCGTTAAATCTCATTTTTATCGCGTTTCTAATTCAAATCCAAGTATGAAATACATGTCTGCTTTCGTTTGAACGAATTCCCGAGTTTTTCTTAATCTATTCCAATCATTATAGATAAGCAAAATGAAATATGTAGCATGTAGCATATAATAATAGATTATTTGCGACAGTGATAAATGACTTCTATATACGTAATATATACACATGTACTATCTTAATCTTCAAATCTCCCATTCATAAAATCTGACGCTCACCAGCCGTTTTGCTTGCATCCCTTATTTACTTAAAAAATGCAGATTTCAAATTAATGTGAGCTCACACGAAGAAATGACACAGGTGCTTTTAAGTTCTTAAAAAGGATTTTTCATAATTGTCGTTAAGAAATCTGAACACCATGGATTAAATCCTTAAGCCGTAAGCCGATCCGGCGGATTAAAATTGCGGGCCGAATGTACTGTTGAATAGTTGACTAAGAAAACTTCGATAAGAATTCTAATTGTCATTTGAATGAAAAGAAAATTGATGTTTTGAATTTTTTTATCTTGTGAATAAATTTCATAGTTTGAAAACGTTTGCTTTAATCTCATAATCATATGCTTGTTGCAGAAAAGATACAACATTCATGAAATAGGCGTATGGCGAGTAAATGATGAATTAAAATAGCATAAAATGAACATTGTTAAATCGGGGATAAAAGTGCGATACACATGTCACTTTATTCATATCAAGATGACTCCAGTTAAAACACAAGAATCGTTTTCTCTAGAACTGATATCATTTGTTTTTGACCGTGCATGACATTTTACTTTCTGTCGCCAACTAATTCCCTACCCCATAAACATCAAATCCATAATTCCGGAATAATTAATGTATGACACAGAAAAACAGAACAGTTATGGCCATAATGTGGAGAGAAGCAAGGCTCGCTAGTTTGTACGACAATAAATATGTATTTATGATAGCTTTTCCCCTCCCGCACAATGTTTGCACTAATCAACATCGTCCTTCTTAAAGAGAATAAGTTCAGCTGAATATCCCATGCTGACTGAATTAAGATATGTATTGACATTTGTTTTCACGAACCTAGAACATTAATCGGCCGAGGAATTATAGAGATCTTGTACATTGCCAGTTCCTTAATTTGCACTTCAAAGGATTACCAAATTTTTTGCATACTATAAAAGTAATTCATGACATCGTTTGGTTTTACACGTTATATTGGCCAAGTTTGACCAAAAAATTAGTGATGTTTTTATTTTAAAAAAGGGGAATTACTCAAACAGTTTAGATCACTTTAATTTACTAAAGATAGAGATACCATATAAAAGGTAAAAATAATGATAGACCGTAATTTTTTTCATTTTTTTTTTTTGGAACATAATTTATTCCAGCATAAAATATACTGAAAACTAAATCCTTCAATTAAAATGCATTAATGTCAGTCAAATATTATAATACCCACCGAACCCGATCTTGTCCTTTGTATATTGGACACGCCAAAGGGAAAATATGTTCCATTGATCTTATCACCTCGCACCCTACGATGGGTGTGAAATTCACATTCCCTATTGTAAAAGCAGAATTAGTTTTTGAAGATTTTTCTTAATTATGCCTCTAATTTCTTTCAAGATATGCATATGTTTACATTCCTTTGAAACAATGTTCTTTATCGGCAATTTAAGGGTGCTTAAGATATTAACTCATCACTTAAGAACCTATAGTTGAAACAATCACTAAACAATTGCATGTTTAGCATGGCATGGTTTAGACTAAGGAGGACCAAAATGCTTCAGAATCTCAGCATAGCACGGTAAATCATTTGGAGAGTCTGCCACTTGGTTCTTAGCCGAATAGTGTGTATTACGTCATTTACAGGGAGAAAACACAAAAAGTGATGACAGGTTTGGAGTTCTTGAAAGATGTAAACCAAAGGATGAAGACGGATTATCGATGGTGGGTTGGCAGAGGATTTCTTAATCCTATCGATCCCAGACCGACTGTCACCGGAAGATAGAACCTAGCCAATACGTGCATGTTTTTCACTTACCAAATTTTATAGAAATCAAAAATCATGAATATTTTTTTTTTTAAATTGAATTGTTAAATAATGAAAAGTGCTTCCTAGAAGTTAAGCGATTTCGTTTTAATAGATAGGGAGTGGAAATAAAAATAAATATAATAGTCAGCGTATGAACATCTAAATTTGTATTCCTGGACAGGTCAGCGAGTTCAGTAACAGTGTAAAAACATCGGAAACTTGATCAAAGAGGGATAACAGAAGGCGTTTCTTTTCAAAGACATGCGCATAAATCACGGAAGTTGACACATAACAAGAAAAGCCTGTAACATATACAGACCAAAAAAATCCGATAATGTTTTTATAATGATTATGTGTTTGATGCTAGCGGTCCACGATATAGAGGTGGACTGTCAATTAATATGGCTTACAAAGAAATAATTTTCGAGCAGAATTTCTCGTATATGACTGATGCAGCTTATTTATGCTTTTTTGTTCGTGTCTTTTGTATACGTCTTCATTAAAATTCACGGTGAAAAATGATCTTACTGGTCAAGAAATAAAAAGAATGTAGGTCAAATAAGCCAAAGGGTTTGTAAAAAATGAGGATAAAACATCCAGATGAGTACAGATGACCTTGTTAAATCGTCCTCTATGACAAGTTGTCAGTTTTGACTTTAACTTTCACATCATGGCGTTTCTGGAACATGGCACTAGACACGTTCTTATTTCACAAGTTCAGCAATTCACAACTTCTCTCTTCATTTAATAAATAAATATCATTATATGAATGCTTAAAAAAACTTATCGGTACTTAAGCATACGAGTTTGATTTTGGTACGTTCGTATAAATATTCCGATAAATTACTGGAAATAATGATGACGAATCACATGCACGTAATTTAATCTATAAATAGCTGTCCCCTGATTGTGTTCGAAAGAATAAACAGCAATTCCCTTTTCTATAACAAGGGTTTATTTTATGACATCTTTATACTGAATCAAGTTCATTTCAAATTCAAATTATTAATGGTGAAAGTAAACATATCAGGGGAGATAGAACTGATAAGAGAGATTGAATAGTTAATTTTCTTTTTCGATATAGAGAGAAAAATTGGAGTTTTAAGTTTACAAAGAAGTTTGAGAGTGGGTTTGTGACACTGAAAAGAACCATTCAGCAATAATGTACTTAAAATGCGCCGCGTGTAAATATTATCTATCGGGGTTAAACGGGAAGTCCTATACAGATTGACACTTGTGTTAATTCGTCATGTATTTACCTTTCACAAAATAAAAACACAACCAGTCCCAACAAAAATGTTTTGCTAAGATATTTCTATGCATTTCTAAGCGATTATACTGCCCCCACTTATAGACTATATGAGAGGAATATTGTCCGATGCCTTATCCTGTACATGAACATGTATCAGTCCATTCAATTTTGTTTACTAAGCACTGAATAGTGATAAATATCTCAGATTATCAAGGCTTTGCAACAACCATGCCCGTCAACTCACGCCCCCGAATTAAAATTTTTCAAAAGAATTATGCTGACCACTTTACACGTCTAATAATCCAAAATTTGAATTTTGTAGGGTCATTGCCGGTAGACTCGGGCCAACATGGAGCCGCTAGCAGATTCATAAAATGTCTATAGCGCGTACGGAAAACCAAGGGCTAGATGGTCTGCATTGTTGATTCTGTCCGGAAAAGGCTCTTCCATCCGATAAAAGTGAAAAATCATGACGCCTGCCTGCTCTTTCTGTTATTGACACTGGGAGATAGAAGTGCTTATTTATGAGCGAGGATTGCATCCTCCAAATTCCCCCCGCCGTAAATCTAACCCTGATTCTACTATATTGATATACGTCTAAATCTACTGCCTTCGTGTGAAAACATTTTCAATGACTTATCTTCTTCTCAGTAATCTTTGGGTCTTTCTTCAATGCATCCAAATCTCGTATTTTATGATGAGCTTTTAATTTGAACGTTTGGATGTGTCAATAAACAAATAAAACGAAAGCTTTATGATAATCTTTAAGATTATGGAGATAAGGCATATTTGAATCGGACTTTGAGACCCCACAATACGCATTCCATGTGTTATAATCCCAAGCCAGCTGGGATTAACGACAGTCAAACCCGTTATTCTAACGGATTGACTTCTACTTCTAATCCCTCACCAGTCACTAATTAGTAAATGGGCCTTATTAAAAGTTGCCAGTTTGGCTCCAAGAAGAGACAGATTGGCGTGACTCGAAAATTTTAAAGTTTAAAAGTTTTGGCAACAATGAATTTAAGGTCTCAACAATTTTTGGTTTCTTGCAAAGTCAAAGGTTTTAACTTAATGAGAGACTTAAAAGATATGCACAGATTTTGATTGACAATCTTAAACGATGCAGGTTATTTTGGAGAAATTAGATGGAAACTTACATCATTTAAACGTTTTAGAAAGGGCAGGTTTTTATCACTTACAAAAAAATCTTTTTAATCAGTGTTGACCCTCGTGTTCTTTGACCTTGCTTAAAAGCTTCATTTCAAGTTCCTGCATAAAACCGATTTATCCTTTCGGAAAAGGTTTACAAGAAGGTTTATAGACGATGTACACACATCTATCATCCTCGCTGACCTCCGAAGCTCAGACGTAAATTAACAGCAAGCAGAAATGTTCAAAAAATCTTTTTTCTTCACAAATTTATTTTAAAGCCATAAAAATATAATGTTTTTCCTTTAGTTGAAAGTATATCTGATTCAAAATGAATCAAATATATGTGTTATTGGAATATTTCTTCAGATTACTTGCGTATGGACTAGGTAGTTATAGCTCATTAAACTGCTTAATGATCTCAGCCACCGAATTTGACAGGTGCCCGTGCATTAACGCTCCATCCATCAATTCTATCAGATTGACAATGTTTATGGTTATTGAAAAGTTAATAAAATGTTATTAATTAGCTGAATATCGACATTTAAAGTATATGTTATTTATTGGGCAGGTTTTGTGTTTTGTTATATTTGACGATACGGCATGTTCAGCGTAGTGAATTTTATTTCCTACATTAGAAAGGTTTTTATAGGAATGCAATGCCCCGGTAAAAATATTCCTTAATTTCCATATCTAAATGATCACTGAAATGGTTCAGGTCTTTTATTTCAGATGAATTAAAGAGATGTTTATCGTAAAAAGCTAGGATTTCAGGTGTTTCTGTATCATCGAAAAACTCAACAAAAATGCATGTCATCGCCCACTTAAAAAACATGTAATGTTAATGTTCGGTGTAAAATAAAGTCTGCATTACTTTAACATAATTTTCCAACAGCAATCGTCTATATCTTATAATTTTTTAAGTTCAATTTCTTGCCTTGCGTGAATTGGTTAGAAAATAGTTTTCATTCCAAGAGCAAGTGCGTGTAAGTTAGTGATGTTTGTTCGAAATGGCTTAGGTACAATTTTGGTTAATGGATATAAGTATAGGTAAATACAATACCTGTCCTCCGAGAAAGGTAAGACATAGGCAGGTATACAGGATTATCCTCCTCATGTCTTGATTCCAAAGTCTCTACACAAAACACACAGATTCACCGTCATCACATTCTAAAACATTTGCATGGGTTATCACTTGTCCAAGACAGAAATTCCATGGAAGTAAAAAGTTTAGAACTTGGAAAAAAGTATCCGAAAATGAATCTACATTGTTAAGCACGTGTATATATTAGTGAGGTAAATCCGTCCTGTATTTCACTATATAGAAGACGGGACTGCTCTCTGTTATATTACTTAAAATTTGTTCCTTCTAGTGAACTTTAATTTTTTACGCACAGGTATACACAAACACAGTGAACAGAACACAGCGGATTAAAGCGAAAGAATGGAGATTTAAGCAGTTCTCCTAGTTCAAGTATAGCGTGTTATTATTTTTTCCGCTAAATATAAGTATATTATAAATAATAAAAACTCGGGCAACAATTCCAATTCATAACTCGATTGCTGTAGTCCGAGAGAGAAAATGAATGGATGATCGATGGAGTTCGCGGGGTGAAGGGTCAGTAGGCAGCCAATCAGAACTTAGCACGGTTTATGGCATTTTTTTCCTTGGACCTCTATATACATGTATAAAGTCAAGAGCGTTTGTATACTTAAACGGAGTTTTTAGAATGTTCATGAAATGTTATTTAAACAATACGCGACAACAAACACACACATGAGAGCTGGTGTCAACAATTTGTTTATGCAATTGATGATCGATGTATATAAATTGGAGAGACCTTGAAGAATGGGACTTTGGTAGAATTCACACCTTTGGTACTATTTCAAGCCAGACTTTCTTCATTGTAAGATTTTGTTTGTGCTAGAATGTATGCAATTCAATGTTCTCGCTCTAGATAAATTTTTACAACTGTTTGTAACATATGGGGAAATTTCTTACGAAAATGTTTTAGAATAATATAGATCTTACCAAAATAAATTATTTTACACGTTCTTGGGATATATGTACATCTTTACAAAAGCGATTTATTTAGTCCCTCCAAAGTCTCCAAAACTGTTCTCAGACTGTCCCCTGCCCTAGGTCTGTCTAATGTACTCACTTGTTCCAACTGCGGGCCGGTAAAATTTTGGTAATCTTTAAATAATCAAGCAAAAATGAAGTTAAACTTAGCTAACAATATGCTTTGAAATTTGTAATGATCATAGAATTGTATCATTGATGGAACTGGAACATATAACATTTTCCATTATCTAATTTTGGCATCTTCTATAATTCCTCTTGTCTCGCACCTTGCTTTATACTTTTAGAAAATGTCCGTAATCCTCATTTGGGGACCCGTTGATTGTGACGACACAATGACCGTATATTGGCACTTCAGATTTGGACAAAAGATCGTGGTCAGCAATAGACGACATTAATTAGCACCGATTAGAAAAAACTCGGTTCTGTCTCATCCTGATAGGAGAAAGTCGATAAACGGTTGCTGGTCAGAAAATATCAAAATGAACGTCTGCAATAACCGCGTGTCTTATCTAATGATACCCAGGAGTCATTTAATTTAACTTCAAAATGTGCATTGAAAAAATTGATGTTAAATTCTTTATTGTGTGTAATTGATTTGCATTTCTATATTAAAATGAATTAAATTAATTGCATTTTTTGATTAAATTCTCAAGTAAGCACCCTTTAAGTTTTAATTGATTTATATGAATCGTCGTCTCTGTCATCACTCGGTGTTGTAAAACATTTGACAGACATCGTCAGTAACAACCATCCGGAAACAGTTATATCGTCTGCAACAGCACGCGATGACAAGTGCATATCATGAGTTCATAATCTTCTTTGATAAGAAACAGACGTCACTCAGGAGTAACATGCCCTTCTAACAGCAGCTTTCCCTGGCTAACAGTTAGCTTAAGATCATAAATCACTATACAATAAACTAATTGACATCTTTGTCTTGTTAAAAGGCAAAATCATTTTTGATCTGGAGCGAGTATTTAAAAAAGTCTGGACAGAATAATTAGAGCAACTTATCACTTGGTGTGGTATGACGTTATACAGCTAAAAACATTGCAAATGCGCTTTTCTTCAAGAATATACACTTTTTAAAAAAAAAAAAATCTTCAGTTCTCAGAATCCACCGGTTTTAAAAGAACTTGAGAGAACAAAAATGAAAAATTAGGGTTCATCGCACTTTTTTTTTTAACATAAGATGGTGTATGAAGTAAATATATTATTTAGATGCATGTTTGCCTAGAGGTTACACGTCCATTGCATAAACAACAGGTGATAATGCGTTAATGACTCCTCCCCGAAACGTCCATCAGGACAAAATGGCAAACTTTAACCAGGTAGACATGATATACTGCGGTCAGACATCTGAACAAGATTATTACAAGGATCGTAAATAACAACATGGGGACATTAGGAGCCCAGATTTATGAACAAAAATAGCCTATACATCTTAAACAGAGAATCAGAATGTAGAGAAGAAAACAGCTCTCCTCGTCTGTCCCATTGTCGCCAGGATAATACATGTTTGATGCGTTCGTCAGTGCAGCAGTGCGTTTGTGAAAAATCACAGTACTGGATATACTGAAAGAGATGTTGTTTAATCCTCAGATTCTGAAAATATTTGAAAAGTCCTCAAAAATCATCTTGAAATAACAAAGAATTGTGCATTTACCTATGATATTTCTTCAAATTAACAATATTTTATAAGAAAGTTATAAAAAATCAATATTTATTCCCAACGAAACACAAATAAAATCAGCATACATGCATTTTCTTGTTGAAATCTTATCAATGACTGTCTTTTTCAATTTCTTCGACATTTCCTTCCAAGAATGTTAACTGTACGATAGTGTATAGTTGTGCTATCACTACAATTAAACATCGCAAATCACTTTTTATTTCGTGTCATACTGAAAAGCATTAATATTTAATAAAAAGTGGAAAAGAGTATCTCTTTAAAAATGCATTTCTAACCTTTTTTCACTATATTTTCTAGAGTACAAATGTTCAGGGTTTTTTTTATATTACGGATTCTATGACTTGTGTCATGATTTTTTATTATAATCATAATTTTCATCTCCAGTGTTCATTCATACTTTGTTCAAGGTTGAGAGGGAGACAGAGAAATCCTTAAAAACAAAATAAACATTTCTGACTATCGATATATGAACTTTTCAGTAAAAGAGAGTAACCGAGAGAAGTCTCCATCCTTGCATCCTAAGTTCGATCAATTCACCGAAGATCAAAATCTATTTAGCGTATGTTCAGATTTGTCTGAAATCGAATGTAACATTTCCCCAAAAAACCATTAATTATTTATACCTGAACAATTATAAAAACCCAACATTATATATATATATATATATATATATATATATATATATATATATATATATATATATATATATATATATATATATATATATATATATATATATATATATATATATATAGTTGCAAAAGTACCCCTCTCCCCAGTATCTGTAGTATGTGACTTGCAATGAATCCGCTACACGTTCCCGAAACACACAAGAGCAGTTGGTATATACTAGTATGTATTTCACTTCTACAGCATGCAGTTCTACTTCACTCGTAATAATATTACCGCAGCAAACTTGAATTTAGGTATTTGTCACCTTATCAAATGAGTTTTTATCTCCTGGCAATAAATCAATGCATTTCAATATGTTTTATGACCAGGCTTATGCATTTATTAGATGTAGGCTACATTTCTCAAAGAAATTGATATAGACTTCTATAAATTCTGGTTTTCAATCAGATGTAAATAATATATTACTTTGACAATAATGATCAACTAATACATGCATGTATACAGTGTTTGATATTAATTAAATCCTTCATTTCTCGACTATTTCATTTCCATGATTTATATCTTAATCAAATTATTAGATAAGCAATAGAATATTTAACTTCTAGAAACGGAAGTAGTAAGAGGGTCGCCATTTTGCTGGAGTCTGAATATCATCTCACACAACGACTTGAACGTATTTTCACCCACATTCACCATTTCATTGGTGCGTATGTGGCTGAACTCTTCGTTATATATATATTTAGACTGTCATGGTTGTTATATCTCACAAGGTAATATAAAATGGAAAGAAATGTCAATTTACCGAAGCATGCAGGAACATGTTTTCGTTTTGTTGAATCTCTTACATACCAAAAATATATAATATAAATGTGGCCTTTTTCATAAATGACAATAAAAAAAACAGTATTTTAAAATAAGTATGAGGATTGTTTATAATTTGTCCAAAAATACAAGAATAATTGCTGTCATAATCTTTGTTCTTTGTTTGTAAAGTGTTAATAAATACAACGTTTGAGGGTAAAACTTTTGTATTTTAAAAAATTAACCACAAAAAGTACAAAGATAAAATCCTTAAATCCTTGTGGTTGGTTATATGTTACACTTTAGTTCTAATCAAACTTTAACACAAATATAAGTCCGGATAACTCTTTTTTTTCCTTCGCTATCTTGTATGAACTACCCCGGCATAATTGGTTTGAGGTACCCAGATAAGATCAGGTAGTCTGTCCCTGCGTTACGCAGTTGTTTACAGGTAATTCATACAGATCCTACGTTTCCAATAGACATACCACAGTGTGATTTTTAGCGATAGGAATCCAATTGAAAAAGTTCGGAATGTTTCAACACCTAGCCTACCAATCGACGAGGGATAAAACGCCACAATGCATTTATTACTTTAACTTGATTTACAACATATAGAAGTATTTAAAATATTTGTGAATATCTTAAATTAAATTTTATCAACATCTTTTGTCGCTGGTGGGTGATAAGTGATAAAGACGATTTTTCCCCCCAATCTTTCTTTTTCACATGGTTAGTGGTCCAAATCATCGTATAGTTTAATTTTTATGTGTGGGCTTTTTTTTTTTACCATTATTTGTCATCACTTTAAGTTAGACTAGTGTATTTTTTTTAAATGATATATTGCACTGACTTGTAAATTAAATAATCAAGTATTTGAAATATTTTTAAAAAATGTCGATATTCAACATAAAAAATTAAGAGTCATTTTTAGACTATAGAATTTAAAATAAAGATAATAATTCCTTCTAATGAAAATACAATTTATTTTGTAACGTAATTATTCTATGTTCAGGCATTAATTACATGTACAAATACTTCATGGAAAAGATGCTGTTTACGAATCAAAAATATATGTAAAAAAAAAAGAATGAAATTATAATGGAACAATATTTGTTCTAGATATTTTAGGTTTAAATTTGGAGATATACATTGCTAAGGCCATATTTTTCTGCAAAATGGGGAAAAAAGAATGCTGGTTGCTTGCGACCATTTATGGACTACTAGCATTTTAACCTTCTTCAAAAGAAGGGGTAGATAATGAAGAATTTTAGAAAAACTACCGGTAGTTGAAAGTTATATTTCGTATTTTTAAAGTGAGTCGGTTTTTTTACTTAGTATGACTCACAGGGGCCGGTAATATACTGTTTTTGATTTTACGTAATCACTATATATATATATATATATACAAAACGGATCTCTTTTTGTATAAATATAGTGATTACGTAAAACTATAATGATTAATAATTAATCATATAGGTGTGGATGATACTACCCGTGGGATAAACCTATGCTTTATCCACGGGTAGATGCTTTATCAATAGCACTTCCGATTTTGACATGATCCCTCGCTTCAAGATTTTATTTTATTGAAACTTTTATTTGTAAAAATTCTTGCCCTTATACAATGAATGATAAAGAGCAATAATTTCGTTAAAAGCAAGAAAAAGACTCGTATAGGTCAAAGAAGTGTCTTATTTTATCAAGGTATCTGTATTGGCTACTTGAAGACGGATGTTACCCCCCCCCTCCCCCCCCCCCCTCACCCTTCTTTAAACCGTTTTCGGAGAAAGAAAAGCCTAGCAGTTATATTGTTATTATGATTCCTTTAACATTTTCAACAATGCTTTCGTATATTATACTACGTATGCCTACCTATTAGTATTATTGTAGGTGTAACTTACCATGGACCAACAATTTATCTTAGAAAGTGGCCTTGGCCTTGCATAGCACGTTTTGTACTCCCACCGTACAAAGAGTTAATTTTCATGATCCCTTGGTCTTTACAACTTTCAGCCAGAAGTTCGCTTGATGTAAAGCTCCAGCTATTGTCACATAATGTTTTCAAAGACGCAAATAGCAAAAATTCTAAATTTTGAACACGATCTACTTTCTTTCGAGGCATGTCAACATCAACAGTGCTACGTCATCAAGTTATACGTCATCAATTTGAATTAGAAATCATTCATGTAGTTTCACAGGGTAAGTCTCAAAGCGAAAGTCGTATGAGATAAATAGAACATCTATAATTGTGTGATTTGATATTGGCTTTATCCAACTCGTTGAAATGGTGTATATTCGCTCGGCAAGCCTCGCAAATATATACACCATTTCAACTCGTTGGATAAAGCCAATATCAAATCACACATCACACAATATAGATCGCCTTAAAATATCATCAGTTAAAGGACAAGAGAGACAAAGACCCTTTTTTGGCCCCTGATTTGGGGGTCTTTTAAAATGATGCAATAGTTTATAAATAAAAACCTGTTGTCACCCCTTCCACAAAATGGGTACTATAGTATTAGTTTTAAGTTATGGGATACACAGAGGTCACAGAGAGGTCAGATAAGAAGTCAATTTCCAATTTTTCTCATTTTTATGCAAATTTTCATTAATTCTACAGCACATTTTGTTTCGGAAAACATAGAGCTCAAGCTTGCCTATCTGTCAAATTTATATTTTTCATACACAAGTATCAGAAATTTGGGAAAAATGTCCTACTCCTGCACCCTCATGTGGCCTCCATATATGCATGTAAGTTTTGAATCAGAATTAGTGCTGGTTTTAAAGCAAGCATCTTTTTAATTTCTTAACTACAAACTATCATAATCTAAACAGTGTTCGGATTTTTACATCAAATATTTTTTATAAGAGGGCAGATTCGGTCGTTACCATACCTCGTTCTTTTTAAATTAAACGCAATAATTCTTACAAAACTTGAACTCATCAGAAAAGATTATCATACAGTATCCCACGGAATGTGTTAATAATTCAAGATTTGAAATGTTTATTGGTTGCAAATTCCTTTCCATTTATTACAAAATCAATGAAAATATTAATTTCTCTTCTTTAATTTACTTCCGGTTGGTAGGGGGATATAACTGAATTAATTTGTATCGAAGAAATCTCCAGTATTTCAATAAATATATAGTAGATGAAGAGCTAGGCATCCATAGAATTTTATTGGGAGTGGGCAAGTTTACTGGGTTGTATTTGTGCCAGCAAAATTTTAGCTATGTTGCAAATTTTGCACTCATTATGACTAATATATTTTACTTCATCTTTCTACATCCATCATATCGGAGTTTTATGAAGCGATAAACATTACATAATTGTAATCGTGAGTATTGGCAGGGAATCGTACATAAAGAGGGTGAGGTTTTGGATAGCGCACTGTGAAACAGGTGTCCGAAAGGGCGAGGGAAACATCGTAGCTCCTCGGAGGTTTTCATTTGTCCTAGACTGTGATAAATTAAAATGAAACCTCCCAGAACACGGAAATATCTTTCAGAAGTGAAGTATTTTTGTTTTATGGACTCTTGGATTATGATGCATGGGTTTACGGATTGTTTAAGATACTTCCCTAAAAATATGCGATTAGTATCTTCACAACATGCAGAATTTGCTTATTGTTAACATTCGGCTAAATCACTTTTCTGTCTATTTATTTCATTTTGATATATGGTTACGAATGTGAGTGAATTAGGAAAATAATTTGTTTACATTACACGAAAAAGAAGAAAAGGAAAGGAAAAAAATGGTGCTACGCGTCATTTAAGTGCAACCCAGATGGGATAATAAATTATAAAACATCTTCAGAGATTAAAATTGTTTCCCTTAAATCATTCGTTTTAGTTTTTTTAACTTCGAAAATTGTTTTGGAAACACTATTTAACTTTTTTTTGTTATTTATGACCCTATTTGTTTAATTAATATCTAGGTTCCCCGGAAAATTCCCACTGACAGTGTGTTCTATTTTAAACGATCAAAGATCGCGCGAATTTTCATGTTTCTTTTTTTCAGAGTTGGTGAATAGTTAAACGTTTACAGGGAGTTTCTGGACACATAGTTGAGGGTCCAAATCTATTGCAAGGGCCTATAACGCCATTAGAGCTTGAAAAATTCAAGGTTCCTTATTAAGAAAAAAAATAAAATTATTTTCAATTGCAGAGCAGAGTATGGCAATCAGCAAATTAAATTCTACACAACAAAGGGGCAGAAGACATCCCAAGCAAAGAGACTAGCTGCGGAGAAGAATTTTTCATAAGGGAATAATTTTAGAAATCAAAGTTCAGTTGTTTCTAGAGAAATATAGAAAGTTCGGACCTCCAGACAGCAAACTTTTCCGTAAAATCACGTGTTTGGGTAACCTAGCTGTTCCCGAAAATGAAATTTATATAAAGATTTCAAAAATGCTGGCTCATTCTCTGATAAAATGCCAACACTAATGCGTAATCTTTTGTAACATTATGAAACATAATAGAGAAAAAATGACAATTAATCTTCAAATGAAACCCAGTTGGTCCGTGGGTCGGGTATGTGAGTGGATGTTAATAATACCAAACTAAAACAAGTCAGCACTATAAATCACATGTAATTGATTCTGACTAACACCTTGTCCCATCAGATAGAAATCATCGTATTGTCTGTGAGGTCCGCGGAGGTAGGTTGCTGGGATTCTTCGGAGCGCTTTCTCACCATACAACAAAAGCGAGGGTTCCCGAACATCCATCATGTCGAAAAAAGGCAAGACGTAACGAGAGTCACTTTTGAAATGAAATCTTATCTTTATATTGTAAGGATTTTAAACCGATAATCGACTGAGAGAAAGGGAAACATTTTGTATTTTTATGCTTTAATAACTTATGACTTGCGATTGTTTGGTTAATTCTTTGGCTTTGTGCTTGGTTTTATGAGGGACTACACCCTTATACCACCTGGTACCCATTGCTGCAACGCTTAAAGTGTCATGTTGTGAAATACGTAATTACATAAAAATCAACCTAAGTTATGAAAAACATTAAATGCTTTCACAAAACATTAATATATTTACCAAAAATATGCGACAAGAATTCGTATGGAAAAAAAACTTCATTTTCGGTTCAACAACTGAAATATTAATTCCGAGACTTCACATGTAACAAATAAAAACTTAAAATCCAATTTGTATAAAGAAGTTCTGGAACAAAAATGACAAAAACAAAAAAAAAGTGGGATGGCATCCAGATCAAGTTGTTTGTCAAAGTACTCAAAAGCTATTTCTTTGGAAATCATTGAGAATCCGGTCAGTTGAAGACTAAACTTTGATAGTCTTCTTTTGACCATACTTATGTACAGATATTTAATTGATTGCAACATAATACCCTTGTGTCAATGCTTTTGTTTGACTATTTTCCTTCGTTTACAGAAGCCCATCATGATCCATTATGCATTTTATTTTAAATAAAGCCATTAAAATGTCAAGTCAAACTTTCGATTTGCAGCTTGCAGTTTAAAGTTGCTGTTATAGCATATGTCAGGAAAAACGATTATATTGTGGTTCCGTTAATTTTCCTACTTTATTGCGCAAATTGAATTGCTTTAAATTTCATGAAGTGCAAAACAGTAAAATCCACAAATTTTAAATTTAAAGTCACACTTATTTAAAGCCCGAGAATTAACAACCTACTTTCATGACATGCAGGCGTTAAGCTTAATTTAATCCGTAATCCGTTAATTGACAATTCTATTGTCTGGTATGAACAAGTAACAACTTCTGGTGTACGCTGGAAGTATCATATCAAAACGAATTATTTCAATTGTCAACGTGTTCGTTAACGGTTGCTGCTGTATACAAAAAATGTTAAAAAGCTCTCGTTAAATTGTTAAAGAAACACTTATTTGTTTAAATGAGACTTTAGTTTGACCCCAAGTTAAGCAAATGAAAGCAACAATAACAATTCATTTGCCCTTTTTAATGGTCCACGCACCTGGTTTGATGTTTGCTTTGTAAATTCCACCGGAGTTTATCTGGTGGGGCAGTGTTAGTTTTTCCACTGAATAGCTACTGTAGATGTAACGCGTTATGAAATAAGTAAACCCGTGTGAGAGATGAACAAACTTATCAAGGAACGACACCACTTTACATTCTGAAATAAGAATACAAACTTTTTCTGTTTAATCTATACTACATTGTAAATAAATAATGGATTGTGTATAGACTAAATATATAACATGACAAGACATATTTACTAAGTTTGAAGTTTGTTTTTTCATGTTATTTTGAGAAGGCATCCAACAAGATAAGGAATTCAAGCAAATCTCAGATAAGGAATTTTATTTCAAAATATATTTTAATAAAAGAAACAGTGAACATATATTTTTAAAAAGTGTTGAAAGTAGACCAATTTCAAAAAGTTCTAATCCATAAAGTCTGCGACTCGTGCTGATGGTATTGAAACTGCATGACGCAAAGGAGTGGACTCTGGACTATGAAAAGTGTGTTCTCATGTTTCGCAAAGTTTAAGTTTTCACAGTAGAATAAGGAAGAAAATTAAAATTTAAATACTTATTTCACTATTCATATTGTTTTAACATACAACTGTGGAAAAACTATAACGCGGAAACATATAAGCCTCAAATTATACTTTGGCTTGCATGCAAGTTCAGATCAGAATGGACCTAAAAAGAATACAAATTTAAATTTTCTACACACGAGACAATCCAATCAGTCTTTATTCAATAGAACATTAAAACTGGTTTTAATGATCTTTTTTTTATCTTTTACGAAAGCGAAACAATATAATGTTTAGGAATAGTATCTTGAATCGCTCGCTCAACTCCTGGAAGAAATTCTTGAATTCTCGATCACTCAAATCTCGGTCAAAGAAGACGAGATAATGTTTAATTTTGAAGATTCTCTGTTTTTTCTCCAATAAACAAAGTCGAGAAAAAAAGAAAGAAAGCTGTGAGGAAACACTTACGTCAGAACATCATAAAAAGCTAATTAACCAAAACAATGCGTGTGTTTGATTGGTTTATTAAATGACATAATGGTCATTGACATATGTACAGCGAACCGTACTCACATTCATACAAACTGAACACTTTTTGAAAGATAAGAATATGTTTTAAACAATTATTATTCCTCAGACTTGGCTAAACAGATTTTTCACCAGATTTTTTTCGTTGATTCAGATCAAGATAATTAGACACTACAAAATCAGAAATTTGTATTCTATTACCTTATAATTTATATGCCATCTAATTGAAATACTTTTTCACGTATAAACATTTTTTCCCAAGAATTTTCTGACATAACCCTCCGAATTACACTGGATTTATGGGATTAAATACATTACATTAGGGGAGATCCTACTTTAGTTTGAATTATACCATACAGATCAAAAGTATCAGGAAATCTTAACGGTATAGCCACTCATTAATTTGAGTCTATAAGCTCAACTTTCTTTTTATAACATATCTGGCAATCCGATCTACCATAATTTACCCCGTACCTTTCTGACATTAGTAGGGTTGTGCTAAAAGATCCAAAAAATGCCCTTTGGCAAGATTTTCATCCGAAAGTATCAGTTTTATAGAATGTTTTGGGTTCGTAAATATACAATGTAGGTCAAAAATTGAATATTCCCGAGTGCTTTCACCGATTCCGCATATCGATAAGGGGGAAACTTCACCATTTCAAATACAGTAGGATTAACAACACAATAAGTGAAACTTTATGCGGATTTTAGATTAATTATCAAAGTATCTGCTATGGATTGCATTGAAGCAGAGCCTCTTTGCAGCTATTGGCCAAAATCTGAGAATCACATTTCAGTCGGTATAATTTTGGGTGTAATTTTTTTTAATGTAAAAAAAATCCTGTAAATTGATCAAGATTTTCTTCGTCACTGCCTTATGTCAGAAAGTTTTGACTGGGTTGTCTTGATTTGTAAAGAGAACACAATGAATTGTCGGATATCGGATCAAAGAGCGCCATAATACGAACATAATACAATCTCAAATTTAGTCGCTGTGTAATGGATACTCCAAATAAATACTGCTTCCCGTGGAGCGCATTTTTTGTTCAAATTCTTCGCCATTTTGTTATGTTGTATAGTTTTCGAATACTGTACATGTATACTTTACATAAGGCGTTCTGGAATTTGTAGGTGCGATTTAACTACAGTTATTAACAGATTTCTTATATTTGATTAGCCCTTTTTGCATAACTGGTTTTAAAATTAAAAAAAATAAGTTGTATTTGTGAAACACTGATTCCCCCCGTATGGCAGTTTATGACGAATGTTGAAGATTCTCAAAGGCAAGTCAAACTCCAAGGTCATGAGGTCTAAATTGTTGGTAACTGATCGAAGGTCTTCTCACAAAGAACGTGTGAAAGCCCCAGTACTATCTGTTTGAAAAGTTCTGGCCAAGGTTGAAGTTTTTCTTTTAAAGTGGGTCAAATTCTAAGGCCAAGATCAAAATGTCAGAAATATTTATACCCATTGAAAGCTCTTGACATAATGAATACACATATAAATTATGAATTTCCTAGCATCAACCAAGGTTAAAGGTTTCTTTTTTTTTTATTTATTATAATTTTTTTTTTGTAAAAGTCAAACTTAATGGTCAAGGTGAAGGGGTTAAATTTGGTGGTACTCGAAGAAAGGTCTTTTCAGAAAAAATACACCTGTGAAATATGACAGCTATAGCCTCAACAGTTATGGACAACAATAACGAACACACAGACAGACAGACGGATGAGCAGGGCAAAAACTATAAACCCCAGGACCATTACGTACGGTGCCATGGAAATGAATAAAAAAGTTCATATATGACAGAAAATATTACACTAATCCTGCTGTTAGTGCTTTTTTACACGCCATTACGAAATATATTGAATATTTTTGTCTAAATTTATAAAGCCAAGTTTCTGGAGTAAAATACTACTGTCATTGTTTACTTCGAACTGTTCCCATCAAATATACAGAAGGAAAAATTGTTTTAAAAAAATGTTTAAATCAGTAAATGTCAAAATTTCAATGACTATTCGAAAAAGCAGCAAGTGTGTGTCGCCATATTTATCTACATTTGTCCCATAAACACTTTGATGTGCGAATCTGTATGTTCGATGAAATATAATCTTTTTTTATGATCGCAAAGAATTTTAACGTAAAAATATGACGATAGTCTGGCGACACATGCTATTTACGAAATTTATGTGGCATGAAATACATAAATGGTAGCTTTGGTCATTTCATAGAGACTGCAGAACAACAGTGCTTAAATTACAACCCCATGTATACGATCGGGCGGACGTTCTTTCACTGACTTTTAGCGCTGGGTTAGGTCTCAACAAAGTTTTATATGTTGTGTCCTTTTATCTAAAATTCAAACCTGTTATTAACTGTAAAGTGATCGCCTCAGACAAGAAATGGATGTGACGATAAAACAGATTTAATGGCTGCTTTTCATCGTAAATATGGTACTATGATTCCATTACCAAGATCGTGTCGTCATTAGCGGACACCTCTTGTTGCGAACAGTTTACTAAGGGAGGTTCCGATTGGATGCTTAAGATTCATGATGGCGAGCAACCGGGATTCCATGGTCATCGTTTTTATTTCACAAAAATTTGACTGACTTTTTAAAAAAGAATTTCAGCTTTCTTCAAGTTTTGATTTATTTCTTCCATGCACTCAATGCACGAACGTCTGCGATGTTTTAGGTTTGATTAAGTATCCCCAAAGTCTCATTTCAAGATGGCCGAATTTAAAAATCCACATGGAACCTGCAACAAAGCGTAATGTTATATTTCACAAAAGTGATAAATTCTTATTTTAGGATTGTACCCTGAATAAGCCACAGAGCTTCCTGATGGGCTATAAAGGCGGCTAGTCTAGACATCATTGTCATTAATGAATGTTATTGATATTTATTCACATTTATCAATTAAACAAATAATTGTCTTCTCATGTTTCCGGAGAAAATAACTCCGATCTAGCGGAATCCTACAGTGCAATGTTAGAGAATGTCATATTTCTTACGATAGAAATTGAAAGAAAACATATCTATTTCACTATAGTGTTGATAGAATCTCTGGCATTAAACAACTTTATCTCCTAGAACATAAATAAGCCACGAAATAAGGTGATATCGAACCCGATAAAAATGTTTTTATTTAGTTTGATGTATGGGTTATTGTAGGTTGATCATAGAAAGGTACGAACTGTTTCTAAATGAACTATTTGTGGCCTATCTCGGTGTAAATAAAATCTAATGGAGCAGAAGACTAAAATTTTAAACTTTATTACGAAATAATAACGAAAAACTACATTAATATTAATAAAATTTAACAATTTATGTACGAAGAAACTTAATAACTTTCACGCACCAAGTGTTCTTTTAATAAAAATATTAAAATTACAAAAAATGTGGTTATTACATTAAAAACCACGTAAATACTTCCAAACATCTGCAACATATAACAGAGGTGTGTACCATATAGATGAAAAAGACGCGATTATAGATTGCTCTAGATTAACACAAAACATGGTTAAAGACAGAATGCATTAAGATAAGTGATTTTTCCGTGGATCCTCTGTGTCTTCAAACAGAGGCCTGACCCCCTTACCCTTTGTTATTTATCCCCTGTCTCTTGTCCCATCTCACATTGGGTCCGGGGGACAATAGGTCGTTATACCAAACAGGGCCTTCATCTGTTGTCGGTCTATACATCTTACATGAACAAATACGGAGATTATCTTTTTTTCCTCAATCTTAATCTAGTACTTATAAATTATGTCTCTGCTTAGACTTCTCAGTGTTGTGGAAAGTCATGGATTGAAATTGTTTGACAAAGTAACATTCCTCACACCTTTTAAGAAGTGTCCCCTTGGACAATAATGACCACCTGAAAAGCACAAAGACTGGATATCGGAAAAAGAGGATTACAAGAGATGATACCCTCCTCTTTAAACAGCGAGGGGTTAAGAAAAGTGTTTACTTTTGATTCAATGACAACACGAAAAAATTGTCGCCAAATCAGATCCAGTATCACAAAAATATGCTCACTAGCACTAGAGCTGTTTCACTATACATGTACCGCGTGGCACAGTGGTTAGAGCGTCTGCTCCTGAGTCGCGAAGTACAGAGTTGATCCTTACGTCGCGGGTTCGAATCCCACTGTGGGGAGTGGAGACCTGTCCTTCGGATGAGACCATATATAACCGAGGAACCGTGTCTTAGTAGGTGCTGGCACGAAAAAGATTCCTCCCTGCTATATGGCCCTAAGTGCCGAGTATATCATTATGACAAAATTTGTAGCTCTCCACGGGCAAGTGGTGGCGTCTCCATATGAGTGAAAAATTCTCGAGAGGGACGTTGAACACCATACAATCAAACAAACTACAGTTTGTACATACATAGTGTGATATTACATGTAGTGCACAAGTTTCCCCTCCCCTTTTTTCTTGTTCCTTTTCATTATGTTTTCAAGTTTACTTGACGTTTTTAAAACTGCATTTTTACCATGCGTGCACAGAATTCGATCTTATCGCTTTGAATATGTCCCCCTCCGTAAGGTTGATTACACGTGATTATTAGCGACAATAATTATACTAATATAAGCATAGAATGTAACTTTTAAATATTATGTGTAGTGAAATAAACATGTACGGATTTAAACTACTTGAAGTGAAAATTTTTATCTGGAACGTAGGTTCAGAAAATTCTTTGTGAAGGCTTTTGCACATTTTTAATCAGATGAGTGTTTCGTGTACATGCAAAGAATGTCTCTGTAACCAAGCTTATAGACATAAACCTCAAATACAGTTAAACGACATTTTGGAATTTAAAAGTTTAGTCTGGGGATTAAGTAGGGAAGTACAAAGAAGAATAATTTCTCCTCCGCATGCTTTAAGATGCTTGAAGTTGCTGGGTCGTGTTGCGTCGATTGTCGCGATAAATGAAATGTACAGTTTAAACAGTTGATCGCAAATTAAATCGTTTTTATCCACAAATACCACACTTCGCGGTAACGGCGGAATGTTAACGGTAATTTGGTCGGAAGTTGCATATGGTCGTGTGGTATCCCTCCTCAGGAGTTGAGTGTATGTGATTATTGTGCGTTAATTTTTCGATGTTAAATTTATCAACAAGGTCATAGCTTTGTGAAAATTCAAAGCAAACAAGCCGTTCAAACTTAAATATCCGAGAAGAGTCGTAACAGACTTGTGTATCCTCTACCGGTCAATTATCATGGTCATTATTTACAATGTATATATATATATATATGCATGTACATTGTACATAATTTATGTATAAAGATTATGACCACAAACTTAAAACAGGTCATCGCTGTTATAAAACATCTTTGTAAATTTCTTTAGTAATTTAGTTATGGAACATTTTGAGCAGAAGGGCTATAGATTTAAAAATTAAATTTAAAATTATCAGCATTATTGCATTTGATTTCAAGGCCCCGTTTTCAGTCTCTAAATTACTTTGTCCCTCTGGAAATTGTTACTTTCTTAAGATCTCAATAAAAAAACTCTAAATTAATAATTCCAGTGTACTTAAGCATTTTAATCTGTCTCCTGGTGGGTTTCATTCATTGCTTTAGTTTGCAGATCGGTAATTTCTTCGAGATTCTGACCTTAAACTCATACCATTATGAATAAGCTGCTCATTCAAACTTGACACGTATCTCCAAGCTGTATGATTTGCAGTTTTTATTTGATTATTACATACTGGAAATATCATTAACTTGAGATTGTATAGCATTAAGTGGGACTCATTCACGTTTTTCGTCAATACAATGTAACTACAATGAGTTTGCTAAAAGTGTTCTAAATGTTGTTAAAATTGTTCTGAAATGTTTTTCAATTATAATCTTCTTTTATATTTACAATGGATTTTTTTGTAATTTCGATTTAATACATTTTGAATTTTTTACATCATATATTGACGTAATTGTTCAAAATAACTAAGTAGACAAATCCCCTGCCATGTTTTAATTGAAAAAAAGCACAATCTGAGAGAAATTCAATAGCCACCAGAACTTTGATTTCCCCTACAATTTAAGGAGGTTTATATTACATTGTATGAACTCAGCGGTTACTATATAGATGAAGTAATGGAAAACAGTTGGTTTCTAATTATTTCAATACTTGATTACAAATGCATTGCATTTCAACATGCGAAGAAAAGAATAAGAAAAAAAAAAAGAATATTTTGGTTTATTACGCTGTGTGTTTAGATGGGCGTGGCTAAATGATCACGTGATTGTTAGTTTCAGGAGGTAGGGGGCAATATGGCCGTGTCTGATTTCAGCACTGTGAATGCCTCACTATTGCTGACTATGGCGGGGGGTAGCATTAATTAGCCTCCTCTCGCTGTCACTTGAATGCTTCACTCGCTCTGTGGGTTACGGGTGGGGGAAACAAATATTTACTTTAACAGAAACCTTATTCAACTTCTTGTCTATTGAAAATTCTCCCCTTCGTGTGAATTGGTCCTTTTTTCTACAAAACACAAACTTTTTTTCTTATTGAAGTACTGCTTTGTGCACAATCTACGTTTTATCCACATGGGAAAGTGCATAAGTACTTTTTCGATTTAAACTTCAGCGCACATTGATTTAAACGAAGCATCACTGTGCAAATAAGCATGTGCTAATTCTACATAAGAACAAAACATAGATGAACTGAATGTTTCTTTATCAGCCATAATTGACAATTTAGATAGACAAACTTTCAGGTGACCTGGAATCTCAATGTTCTCACAGGAAAACACAAGTTTTGTTTTTTTAAAAAGATCATATATATTTAATGCACTTTTCACTTATCTGATTCTATAATTATACATTTTCACAGGAGCGGATCCAAGAATTTCGCCGGGGGCCGCAAAAATTAAATTATGTCCAGAGAATGGGTCTGGGCTGTCTAAAGGCGCCAAGTAGATCCAGGCGCCAATTCCTAGTGGGAGAAGCCTATACAGGCTATACAGGAGGCTAAGCCTTAAGAATAAATTAAATTTTAACCGCGTGATACATGTAAGCCCTGATATGTGTGTATAGTACTGAACTACAACCTACAACCCCTCCACCTACAATAAACCATTTTCCCCACAAAATATATAGTATCAATATTAAATTTTAAAGAATTATTCATCAGGGATTTTCTATCTATCCAAAATTTGCTTATTTTAAAAGTTGTTAGTTGAGCATATCTACATGTATTTCATGGATTTGAGTCAACCCCCATCTCTACTCCCCCCCCCCCTCCTCCTTTGTGATGACGCCCCTCAACCCAATGTATGTCTTATGGTTGTTGTTGCAATATCAGTAGAATTGCATAACTTGAGGATTTTTGAGTCAGAATAACTTTCCTTCATGTGGAATAGACAAGAAAATAAAAAGCCATGCAAATTATTTTCATTATGTTTACATTTCATAAAACTATATAGAATAAAAAAGTTTCAATTCAATTATTCGGAGATTTAGAATTTCTTTTCATCTTTAAAATATCTAAACAGCTTTCTATTCAATTGTACGTTTACAACTAGTGCAAATCTTGAAGAAAAAAGCAAATAGTCGACAGATCAAAGTGTACTGTCTATGGATTTTCCACTTTCTTTTTTGATCATGAAGAGGAGCACACGACGGGTGTTACCTGTCGGCAGAGGATGCTCACTACTTCATGGCACTCTCGATCCTCTGATGTTTTAGAGGTCCGTGTTTGTTCTGCCCCTGATTTGCATTGTTTGAATGGAATTTTGAACTTGAACATGCACCGTTCATTATCTCCATATTTAATTCTTGAAATTGGCTTCAGCGGCCTTGGAAGAGAATACAAGGCAGACCAATATTCGCTATTTGAAAATATCAAATCTGAGCTCTGATCAAAATCTGATCAGGTTTGTACTAGCTGTGGAAAGAGAAGATTAAGGAAACCATTTCTCCCGAGATATTAATTGCTTGAAAAGTAAAAAAGAGCCAAACCTTGCATTTCGATTTGACAAAGTACGTACTTTGGTATGCAGATTTTATTGGCATGTCATTGCTTTCCTTTATACACACGTTATACCCAGGGAAGGGCGCCATGTGCGACACTTTTCCCACCCTAGACCTACAAAAGCAAGAGCGTGATTCAAAAAAAAAATAATAATCAACTGCATATTATTAACTAAATTCAAAAGTATTAACTTTTGGGGTAAACAAGACAAAGTTTTTGTACGGTCAATTAAGAAATTAATGCAGTGTAAGAAAGACAACTCTACATATTCCGTAGACGAGAGATTTCTTTCCTTTATAAATTTAGTGAGGATGACTATATGAGGGGTTATCAAAGTTCGTGGACCCATGCGGTAAAATTATTACAGCATGTATGTGAAAATGTAATCTGTGATTACAAAATTTATAAGGAACACCAACCAACAAAAGTTTAAGAAGAGTTGAAAATTTTAGCTTGATACATTGATAATTTGCCAAACTATCTAAATAAAAGACATTAAATGATCACCCGGCGCTGTCGCCGTTTAGTTTGTTAATTGACGTCCGACAACATCATTGTTTCTCAATGTCCCATTAATTAACCTACAACGCCCCCCCCCCCCTCAGTGTTTCGAGATTGATTTTTCTGAATTTATTTGCATGACCCCCCTTTAATTACGATGCAATGTGCTTGTAGCCTGTAGTGACAGAAACATTACATTATTACATTATTATACATTAAGCAAATTCAAAGAATTGTGGTCCCCCGCTTTCGGTGTCTTTGTGGGTGAGATGTGAAATATGAACGCCATATTATATGTCATTTAGAAATTATCACCAAAGTTGATTTTTTTAAAAAATAAGGTCAATCGTGTAGACCAAGGCATATGAAAGCCCTATCTCTTCTCAGTCAAAAGTTAAAAGGAACAAAATGGTTTGTGAAACACTGATGACCCCGTATGGCAACAAAGCGAAGATTAAAATTTTCTTAAATGCAAATTAAATATATTGGTACCCAAATTTTAAAAAGTAGGTCAAACTCCAAGGTCAAGGAAAAAGGGTCAAATTTAAAGTTCTTGGTATCCAATGATAGGTCTTCTAACAAGGATTACTTATGTAAAGTATGAAAGCCCTAGCCCTTACCATTCAAAAGTTATGGCAAAGGTTAAAGTTTTTTTAAAAGTAGATCAAACTCCAAGGTGAAGGTCAAAAGGTGTAAGTGCTTGATATCCAATGAAAGGACTTGTCACAAGGATTTAATATTTGAAATATGAAAGCCCTAGACCTAACCGTTCAAAAGTTATAGCCAAGGTTAAAGTTTTTTTTAAAAATGGGCCAAACTCCAAGGTCAAGGTCAGAAGGTCAAAGTTCTTATTATCCCATGAAAGGACTTCTCACAAGGATTGCATTTATGAAGTATGAAAGCCCTATCCCTTAGCTTTTAAAGTTATGGCCAAGGTTAAAGTTTTTTCATAAGTAGGGAAATCTCCAAGGTCAAGGTCAAAAGGTCAAAGTTGTTGATATCCCATGAAAGGTCTTGCCACAAAAAATATATATGTGAAATATAAAAGCCCTAGTGTCTACCGTTCAAAAGTTATGGCCAAAGTAAAAATTTGAAATTTTTGTGTAAAAGTGGGTCAAACTCCAAGTTCAAGGTCAAAAGGTCAAGCTTGATGGTACCCAAAGAAAGGTCTTGTCACAAGGAATACACATGTGAAATATGAAAGTCATAGCTCCATTAAATCAAAAGTTATGGGCAAGGTTAAAGTGTTTGTGACGGACGGACAGCTGGACAGACAGCTAGACTTACAGATAGACGAATGAGATTTAATGTCCCCTCGCTTTCGCGAAAGCGGGGAACAATTATGAACTTCAGTGCAGAGTAATTATACGAATATAGACTTTCATGAGGTCTATCAATAGTTATATCAGCTTGACAGAAAAGCATATCTATCAAGCACGAAGTGCAGCATATCTACATGAACCGAGTGCGAAGTGCGAGGTCGATATGTCTTTCTTTCTTGCAAGTCGATATATCTATACAAATATGTCTATAGATTGACCGAATGAAAGGGCTACATTTGTTAAATAATTTTCTTCAAAGATTCATTCATTTCAATATTTTTAAAAGGAAGATTGTCAAATGTAAAGAGATAAATATATTATTAGAAAATATCTGAGTGATTAAAAAAAAACACTAATTGGATATGATTTTGACTGGATGGACTGACATACACCATGAATTAAAAAGTAAGCAGATTTCCTTCATATTTTATTAGAAATTTTAGGTCTTTTCATTTTTTTTAATATTAAGAATTACCCTCTACACTTTGACACACATTAAACAAACCAATGAAAAAACTTTTATGACAATTATAAAGTTATTATGCGCCGGGATCGATAGATCCGAGGCGTATATTGTTTTTGTTCTGTCTGTTTGTCTGTTTATCTGTTTGTCTGTTTGTCCGTCTGCTGAAATCTTTAACCTTCGCCATAACTTTTGAACCTTGAGATATAGAGACTTCATATTTGGTATGCATACTCCACTAATAAAGTTCTTTCAAAAGACACCAAGGTCAATGACCTTGTGATGACCTTGACTGTGACCTACATGCTATAAATAGCTTTTTCAAACTTTTGCCATAACTTTCGAAACATACGAGATAGAGACTTCATATTTGGTATGCATACTTCACTAATAAAGCTCATACAAACGACACCAAAGTCATTGACCTTGTAGCTTGACTGTGACCTTAATGCTAAAAACAGCTATTTTCGAACTTTTGCCATAAATTTTGAACCATAGGAGATATAGACTCTTCATATTTGGTATGCCTACTCCACTACTAAAGTTCTTTCAAATAACATTAATATCAATGAACTTGTGACCTTGACTGTGACCTATATGCTAAAAATAGTTTTTTGTAACTTTGTTGCCGCCGGGCGCATAGTGTTTCACAAACACATCTTGTTTTAATTCTATATTTCGCACAATTGTTCCAAGTTACATGTACATCATGACCAGCTCAGGTTTTACAATCAATGTTTGTGACAGCCACGTAGCATCGTTTTTGAAAGTGGGGGGGGGGGGGGGGGCAGCCGGAGAACATTTTTGTTTTACTTTATTGAAAAAGTTGACAAAGCAAAAAAGGAGCCAACCAGCCTTTCACTAAACATTTCCAATAGTAAAAGTAATGTTGGGGGAAAAAAAGAGACCCCCTCCCTGTTGCTACGTGCCTGTGTGAACTTTGCCCTGTCCAGGGTTTTGAAATAATTTACACGAAATGATGCTGTATATTGGGATGATCATTATGTTTATTATAACCTTAGGATCCCATGTGGTTTTTCCATACAATACAATATTATTATGTATCAAAATAGAAAAAAAAAACAAACAAATATCGTATCAAATTATTCGAATCAGTCGTCTCTCGGTGGAGATTTTTGCAGTTTATGGTCTTTGATTTTTTAACAGAAACCAACTTTTGAAATGTCAGATTCCTAATTAAAAATGTTTTATTACATTTATTCTCATCACTTAGTGATATTTGGATTTAATGGCTCGACTGGAGGCAAACTTTTATGTGTATCTGAGAATTCAATTAAATCAGCTATAGACAAAATTTTCTGAAACTTGCAGCATGTGCAGTTTTACAGAATATTTGAAGAGATTTGGGGTGTTAAGTCTTTTTGTAAAAAAAAAAAATCCAACTTATGAAACTGCAAACCTTTAAAAAAAACAACCCTTTTTAAAGTGGTACATGAAGTTTTGTTCTCGGTTCTCGGTCAGTTTCAATACCATTTTTTTCAACTATAGAATGAAAATTGAACGATAATCGCAACAACGAATTTCTTAGATATTATAAAAATATCATACAAACATAGCATTACAGTGGCGGATCCAGATGGGCGTTACGAGGGTTGCAACCCCCCCCCCCCTTTTTGGATATGCAAAAAAGACAGAGAAAGAAGAGAGTCCCAAATTTTTATTGTGCTTTTACTATAGAAAATGTTCAGTGAAATGTATAAAGAAATTCGGTTGTGAAAACAAAATGAAACCCCACCCCCTTTACAAATAAGATTTTCGGGTTGGGAGATTTTCTTTCTTTTTCTAAAACTTTCAGGTAATCCATACATTCAAGTATTTTTCCCAGGTTGATCAACCTCCCACTTTGAAAGAACCATACTCCACCCTGTATCCTACTGAATTATTAAACTTCATGCATATATGTAAAACGCACATTATAATAACTCTTTTCCTCCGTGCCAGCATCGAATGTTCTGAATGAGTTTTAGGGGTATATCTAACATGTAAATTATCTGTTTATGTATTGTGTCTAATTAATTTGTCTTTAACTTTGAAATTACAAGTTCACATAAAATTTTTCAGAAAGATTTCAGAAAATATTTTTGTTTAATATTGTAAATATAAATTTTTAGATATTCTATCCCATTTAGCAGAGTCGATGTGTCATCTTCTCAACCTAAAAGTTTTAAATTTATTCCACCCTCCACATTCACGGAGATTTACCTACAAACTTTCATACAGAGAATAGGGGTGAAAATGAACCGCCAGAACGTGTATTGTGAAGATATCATATTGAACTCTTTAAATATGAAATATGATGCAAGTGTTGTATAGCCTAATAATAAAAAGTTTACACGATATAATTTGATGTCGAAATCGATAGGTTTTTTTTTTTTTTTGGTTAATTAGGCCCCAATTTATTACAAGTGTACCTTTTCCTTCTATTTAACACGCCTCCAGATAAATAACACTCTGATCCGCGTACCAAGCTTACCCTGTGTTTATTGAAACAGACTATCATTGAGCTCAGCCAATGAAAAAAGTTGTTTCTTGACTGTATTGATAGTTAAAAGTTGAAAACATGGCCGACCAGGCGAAGGGTAGTCTGCTAACCAAATCTTTGAAAAAGTGGTCTAGAACAAAAACCAAGGTAAGATTCTACATGTCTGAACGAAGACTACTTGTAATTTTTGAGTGCTTGTAAATCCATTTTATTTGATCGAGCTGAATGCTGCAGAAAATGCCTGGTAGATTAACAGGTGCGTTTGTGAGCAGTGACAGTGTTTATGTCTTGATGGTCTTCACGTGGAAAAGTGTGTATTTCAGGAATTTTGTGTGTAAGAGTTCTACCATGCTGAAAAGTATTTGTTATACAGGGGAATTTAATTTATACTCTGTAAATTATTATCTCAAAGAATATCACTTGGCCTAGTTGCAGCATCTTTAACTGTTCAATTAAAACATGGTTCCATACTGTTTGGTAATGATGCAGGAAGTAGATTATATGTATACATCACCAGCTTGAGCTATTTTTACATGTGCATCTAATGTGCACTGGTACACGGTATACTTTAGAGTACATGGATGTGTTAATTTTTTTAAAGGCTGAATTTAAGCTGTGTTTCTCAAACTCGATGTCAACACACATGGTTTAATATGTTATGCTGTTCACAAGCAGCTGACAAACAGTGCAACAAGATTTGACATCAATGCATGTGCATTTGACACAACTCTGATTCATTTGTACTTTGTATACTTCCCTAGTACAAGCTTACTAAAACGAAACCATTCAAAAATATTCACTGATACTGTATTAACCATACACATTGAATACTTTGCATATTTTTTGTAATCTAGTGTATGGCTGCACTTAGACACTGACAGTGTTGTCCAAATCTGCAGGGTCAAATCACAGGCAGTAAATATTGTACAGGCCCAACCTCTAGGCCCTAAAGAAACAAGCATCAAAAGTGTGTTTGTAGAGGTGTGAAAAACTGTCCTTGTTTGCACTTAGCTGCAAGGATAAAAATGACGACGAATTTTTGTGTATTAGGGTGAACATGGTATTCATATGACAATATCCATAAATCACTCTAACTGATGTTACAGGTGTTTCAGTTGTATAGGACTTGGAATTTAGGTTTTATTTCTTGGCTAAATAAGATAAGAATTTTAATAATTCAATGGAATTCTATAATAATAATAATAATATATTGTCGCTGCAATTACATTTTCAAATATTTGAAGTACATGTAATACATATTGGACAATGCATTAAGAATTAGAGTCATGTAATAAGACCGCGGAACATTAACTGGCAAAATTGGAAATATACAGCTTACGTCATTTCTATCTGTTACAATCAAAACATTCAGTGATAGACAGCGTAATGGGCGGGTACAATTCGACGCGGACGTTTGGAAAACATCAGATTGAAATTGCAGATCGAAATTCATTTTCAATCCACCTCAGCTACGCTACAATTCGATGCAGACGTTTGGAAAACATCGGATTGAAATTGCAGATCGAAATTCATTTTCAATCCACCTCAGGTACGCTAGAAGGCACATTACTGATTGACCCAAAAGACAGTATAATTTCAATCATGCGCGGATCTAGAGGGGGAGGTCGGGGGGGTCAGGAGAGAAATTAGTAAAGTATCAAATAATATCAATGTACACCCTTCTACAGTGAAAAGAATGTGGACAAACTTTTGTAAAGGTGGGGACGTTTGCCCTGGATTGCGTGGTGGAAAGAAACCAAGAAAACTTAGTGAGCATGATGTGGTTTTTATTGAAGCGTGTCTGAGAGAAAAACCGACTACTACCTACAAAGAGATAGTAGAAAAGCTAAAACAGTTTAGTCCCACTCCTGATGTTACGGAAAAAGATATATCCAATGCAGTGATTAAGTTTCTTCCATCCGGAAGATTCACGTTTAAAAAAATCACGCGGATGGCAAAGGAGCGCTTTACCGTTGAAAATATGCAATATACACAAACATACATAGATATTGTGAGTCAACTTAACCCGAGAAAGGTTAAGTTTTTCGATGAAAGTGGGTTTAAAACAACAGTTGCTCATCGATACTATGGACATAGTAAATATAATGAGAGGGCAATAGAGCTAGGGAGATTTATTCTGAATGCTAATATTACTCTCAATTTGTTTGTTTCATTAGAAGGACCTGTTTATTTCAATTTTGTCGAGGGACCTTCAAATGCCCAAGCATTTCTTAATTTCTGGGCTGAAGCTGCAAAACCAAAATGTACTATTTTCAGTAACTTTTTAAAAAATGCGTCATAAAAAGACAGGGTATAGAAAAGGAACCTACAAGCTTACATATGTATGAAAAAAAAATAATCAGTTTTCTTGCAAGTAGCGCCTAAAGGATCAAATCATTTTACTAATAAGTTCACTTGTGTACAGAAGTCTATACTGCTGAAAAAGGTAACGACTTAAAAAGTGAAGTGAAAACTTAAAATTTCGATCCAATAAACGCCATCACAGGGTATAATTAGTAAGTTTGTTAAGAAAGAAATAAGAAAACTTTGGATTGAAATTATAATTTGAAATTCATTTTTTTCAATCCACCTCAACTACGCTAGAAGCCACAGTGTTACTGACTTACCCAGAAGACAAATAATTTCAATTTTGGTACAGTTTGAATTTTTTGTCCAGTGTTTTAAAAAAAATATTAAGGGACAAATATTTCATTTCTGCTTGGTAAATATACGTTTGTTTTAGGGGAGGGGGGCTTAACAATTTTAAATAAAGTTGTCCAACATTTTTCAGTGAGAATAAGTATAAAAATCATGTACTCTAATAATCCTAGAAATAAAAGCTGTTGTCATGTAAACATTACATGTAAGTCATGACCTGACTCGACAATTTTTAACCCCCCCCCCCCCCCCCAGCTTAGAGGCAAATATCTCCTGAAAAATAATCTTTGTCTTCTATCATCTTTCGCGTCCCTAAAATTGTAAGCTAAAACTCGTATTTATTAAACTTCAAACAATATGTATTCGGGGGTTGAAATTAGTTGATTTTTGGATCATATAATCACTCTTAGCTTTGAAAACAGTTCAGGTGGATTGAAAATGAATTTCGATCTGCAATTTCAATCCGATGTTTTCCACACGTCTGCGTCGAATTGTAGCATAGCTGAGGTGGATTGAAAAGGAGTTTCGATCTACAATTTCAATCTGATGTTTTCCAAACGTCCGCGTCAAATTGTACCCACCCATTACGCTGTCTATCATTGAATGTTTTGATTGTAACAGATAGAAATGACGTAAGCTGTATATTTCCAATTTTGCCAGTTAATGTTCCGCGGTCTTAACATTACAAAGAATGTGACATATAATGTTGCTCATTTCAAATTTACATGCTCTCAGGGCAAAACATGCAATGAACGAATGATATGCTTTTAATACATGTACTTGAAAACACAAAATGTGACAGATATATATATGCATTCACAAATATTATAATTGTGTTTTTAAATAAAATTCTAAAATAATAGCTTTTTTCCTCCTTTTATTTACATTCTGTTAACATGACAAACAGAAAATATCATGCTGTTGAATTGTTTATATAATTTTAAAAAATAATGTATCCCATACAGGAAATAGTCAGCACAGTAATAAATATGCAAATACTTTGGTATTTTTCTGGAACATGTGTGATATGCAAAGAGGCTCCTGCAATGACTTGACACAATGATGTTGAATTAAAAAAATTAACATATGTAATATGCAGATGTATATATAATTTTGTAATTAAAAAAAAGAAAACAAATATTTAATTTAAAATAATCTTAAAATGACACTAGCAAGGAAATAATAGTTTCCTATAGAAACAATGACATATGGTAAAGTTTTATTTCACATTTCATGATAGTGCCTGCATATATTGCATTGTGCATAAATACAAATTACAAACAAGAACTTTAATTCATCATCATGTCTTATAATTTATCTCCGTTTGTGTGCAGAACAAAGTCATAATATCTTTTCTACAAGTATATCAGAAGAATCTCATTGTCACGTAGTTTGTCGTGTGCTTGTCCACTTATGCTCGTGTAGAACTTGTTAATTTGTCCCTTAACTTGTTTGTTTACTTAGGTCAGTATCATGACTGTAAGTGTAAATATGACATATTAGAAGCAGGAAGCCTATAAAGAGGATCGAATAAATAGAATTCTAGCTTAGAGGGATGATACAGATAGTATTGCAAGTGCAATATCTGAGAACATGCAGTGAATTCCAACGGGATACTGGAATTGAAATGCTAGGACTATAAAAACAATTCAAAAAGATTAATTTCAATGGATTTAAACAAAATTCCTACCCAAACATACCATGATATGTACTGCAATTTTTATGTTGAAGTTTCAGAAAGAATAGTTCTACATTGTAAATATATTATTTTATATACCAAAAATAGACAAGAGAATCTGTTATTGTTACATGATGACCAAATAAGAAAAAAAAAAGAACATATTGATACATGTATTATATGGATTTCTAGTAGCTCTCCCATCTCAGTAGCCCAGTCTTGCTTCAGCTGGAGTGAATGTAATGTTTGAAAATAAATAATAATTAAGGGCTGAAATCTATATGTGTATTTTCTTTTTCACAGACTGCATCCATGCATTCTGATTCATGGATTATTTAAGTTTGATTTGTCAATCTGCTTTACTTCCCTATATACAAGTGTACATAAACAGCAAAAGCCTTATATCCTCTGGGTCTCCTTAATCTTGGTGACGTTGGAAGATATAGAATAATAAATAAACTAGATTTAAAATGTGTCTTTATTGTATTTACTGTATAGGATTCCCTGACCTACATTCCATCCATTCATCAAGTTTTTTAAAAGGTTATTAACTTTACAAGTGTCAAGATTTTTTGCCATACTTTTTTAAATGTCCATGTATATAAACAAAATCTGCTTGTTTAAATATCAAATGCTATCTTTTTGTTGTTTTTTTGAAATGTCAAAGTATCCCTATAGTCTCATGTAAAAATACAAGTATATAAATACCTTATTTTTAGAAAGTCAAAAAAATCTAATTGTCTGGACTGTTAATTATTTTAATGTTTAACTTTTAAAATTTGAAATGTCTTGCTCAGTCATGCAATACTGTACATAAGGTTGAAATGACAGAATTCAGGGGGTTAATTATATGTATAAAATTTGAGGTATGCATACGTTTAAGAATTTACCTGTCCAAGTATAACAAAAGCCTAAAAATTCTACCCTTTTTACTGGCTGAGTTGTGATACCTATTTTAAATATACACCTAGGTTCACACACAATTCCTTGCCTGTGTTTTTATTAGTACATCTGTTTGTAAATTTAAATTTTAATTCAGTAGATTTTTGGAACATGATGTTGATTATGTGAATGTTGAGTAATTAGTATAAGTCAGTTACGGATTTTTTTTAATTGATAGTTTCATCAAATATAAGGCTTTATAATGCATAAACACTCAGTACACATGGTCCAGTATCAGCATGTTAAATTAATCATTTAATTAGTCACACACTAGGGAGGTGACTGGTCAGTGGAGGATGGTTGCTCCTCCAAGGCACCTGATCCCACCCCAGATGCTTTATGTGGTCTGTGTTAATTTGATCTACTCTTGATCTGTATTGTTTCAGCAGACTTTTGGCCTTGATTACCATTCATTGTCTCTATATTTCAGACATAAGCTTTTAAATTAGTTGCACTCATCATCTTATACTTAATTAAATCACGTAAATGATTTTGACACTCTTAAAATAATTTTGTAGAAATCAAGCACACAATACTAGTCTACTTCACTTTAAACTTGAAAAAATTTTCCTGTCTTAACCTAGCAACCAAGTTTTCATAATTTGATGTTCTTGTTTTGTTTTCTAAAAAAAAAAAAATCTTGGGTAATAATTCTAGATTTCTGAAGATTTGTTTTTTCAAGTTGATTTTTATTTTGAAGAAAGAATATTTATATAATCATATCCGAATATCATAGGCAGTTTCCAGCTTAATTGTTAAAATAAATATTGTTCTACATGTGATATAATTATACAGTAGAAATAACAGTTTAATACATGGTGTTTTTTTTTTAAACAATTAAGCCGAGGAGTGCCTATGCTATATATATTGAAAAATAAAAAGAAAAAAGACACTCACTACATGACAAAATGAGGATGGTGATGTATGTGACAGAAATGCTTCCAGTTTTATTGCAGTGTATCTGCCTTGACAGTTGTACATAATCTGCCACAAGCATAAACAATGTTGACTGACCTCTTGTTTTTATACAAAATACAGATGACACGCACTGAAGCAATGCCTCGTGTAAATTTTTTACTCAGCCTTTTTGTGGAATTTGGATAATATTAAGGAGTTTTTTTTTAAGTTTCCGTTTTTACTGAGTGATTCTTTATATTTAAATGGCTTAATAGTTCATATATAATTATTGAAAAGAACATATATCACTGATTTCATATGAATTTCGATATCAGAAATGGATTTTTAAAAAAGTAACAAAAATACTGTAGATCACTAAATTTTCGCGACACCTAAATTGTCTGACTCTTTGTAAGCGAACATAATTTTCACGAATAGTTGTTATTCCTCTTTATAATCTTAAGGAATACTTTTATAGCAGTAGTAGTGACCGTAATTAGAATAATGAATAAAAAGTGATTTACAGTACTGATGTCAGCTAAATCTCCATAAACTTACTGGTACTCTAATGAATGTAAGATTTAGCAGTACTAGAGACATTAGAATAAGGTTAAGGTCTATTTAGACTAAATGTAATATCCTGGTAAGCTGACCTGCATATTTGAAAATGAACCACAGTGAAACATAAATACTTGACATGCAATCTCCTTTTGCTAAAAGGGGAAAATTTTTGGCAGGTCTTCATTATTTTATTACAATTTTTAGTCCGAAATATCTGATATTTTCAAGGCTTTTTCATGATTTTGGTTTTCCTGGCACATGAAATATCAAAATCATGAAAAGACCTGGAAAACATCAGATATTTCGGACTATGCATTATTTGTACAGTACATCAGATGTCTTATAAAAATTTGATCCTAATTGAAAAGAATTCTTTACAAACCAGGGTGTATAAGCATAACAATTTTTCTGATTATAATTAGGAAATTCTAGGTATATCTATAATCATGTCAGAATATCAGATAGCTGAATAAGAATTCTTTCAGGCATATAAATTACTCAGCTTTGCTGACAGAAGCAGTGAATGGACCTCATAATGTATTCTTTGTAAACATGAACCAAATGAAATAGCTGAATACATGTAGGTGTCTATTTAGAAGTTAGTCTGTCATGCCCCTTGGGTTATTTTTGCCTTTGTGAGTATAGCCTATATATAGGGGACCACATGAAATTAAGTATACTGTGCAGTTTATAGTCTGTTTCTATATATGTATTCATTTGGTTAGATTTTATGAGATCTGATTTTTCAAAACAATTCTACATGTTAATAGGGAAATTGATCTCCTTATCTCCTCGTCTCTTTATTGTCTGTTTCCTAATGATAGAAAACAATTTTAAATGTGTATAAGGAAATGATATTTCTTTCTTTTTCAAATTTAATTGAAATTGACCAAAATGGGCATATGACCATTCATTGAATTACATGCATTGTATATGTACATGTATCAGAAAATTGGGTGAACCTGAGATTTTTAGTGTGTTTATATTCATTCATTGGGACGATTAAATCAGTATTGAAATTTTAATGAAGAACAAACTTTATATATTTTAAAACTGGGACAGAACAGGTACTGGTATCAATAGGTCACAGATCCAGATTTTGTGTGTGGAGGGAAGGGGGGGGGGGGGTATTAGATAACTGCAAAGGATCTTGGAACCACCAATGTCCTAGTGGATCCATAGCCCCCATGAAGTGTGTTCTTTCTGTCCAATTCTTGGTATTTTTTACACACATGTATGTTACATGATAGATATACAGTGTACACATATCAGAAGTACAATGATGTTATAGAAGACATGTTAATTAAGAAAAGCTTCCTTTTCAACATTATTAAATTTCTTTCAGAAGAATCATTTTTTGGAAATCAAGTGTGAAATTTATACAATATAATATAATTACATCAAGAATTATCGTTATGGAAATTGGTTTAATTTTATTACATTAACTATGATTCCAATATTTTAATTTTTTTGTAGGTTTTACAAAATCTTGGGAAAGCAGAGAAAACCTTTGATGAGAGAATTGAAGAACATGCCCATAAATTGGAGAAACAGCAGGTATATACATACAGAAATATAGAAAGTGGTAGCAAAACAAGGTATAAAAGAACTTCAACAGGGAAGTTATTGAATTGATGCACTAGGAGATCGACTTTCTTGCAATGTCATGTTTAATAAAAAACATTAAACTAATGTACATTAATAATAATCTTTTTAAAATTATTTTCTTTCTTTTTTGTGCAGGCTGTTTCTTAGTCATGTTAGTGGACATCACACTTTTAGAGAATTATAATTAATAAAAACAAATTTCTGATGGAATGAACTAAACAATTTTCTGATATTTTCATTTTGCAAAATACCTGAAAAAAATTAAATTTACACATATCCTTGCTGTTTATGGGTATATATCTATATAAACTCAGTGATAAATTGCGTATAACTTGACATGGACTGGGATCAGAAAGCTGATACTAGTACTTGTTAAATAATATTAGGAAATATAGTTAATTTTTCAGAATTCATGACATGAACATGATGAACTAAGACTCTTCACGCTGACGTAATTTATTGAGTGTTATAGTGCTAAATAATAAATATACAGGTGTGAAGCATTGTAGTTCATATACCTCATGAATTCTTGAAAATTAAATTTTATTTATTTACATGTTATTGTTATATGACTTGCCACAATTTTATGTCATTCAACTATCAATTTTGAAAAAAACAGTTTTCACTATATAGTTTTGACGTTAAGTATAGTCATGAATTATGATGCAACAATGAAGATATTCTTGCTCTTTCAATGGAGTTCATGAGAAAATGAACTGTTTTTCTAATCTGCAAAAAATCAGAGCCATATTTGGAAACACTGTAATAACATTTCAGTGTACGTATACTTGAATGAAAAGCTTGTTTTCTGTCCTGTATAAACATATATAATACATTGTCATTGAACTGTAAATTTTATTAATGTTTGTATATTTATAATCTTGCCCTATAGGAGGTTGCAGCCAAACTACACAAGGAGCTTAAAGGATACATCCACTGTGCCAAAGGTGGGTCTTTTTCACTGGATTAAAAAAACTGGCCACACTAGAAATAATGAAATTATAGGAGATGTGAAAAATCTAACTTAAAATAATTGCAAAACTTAAAATAAAGTAAACTTTAAAAATTTTAATCCTATGTTTAAGGTATATCTGTGAGATATAATATTAAATGCTTTTCATAAAGTTTAATATTTGATTGCAATCTAACAAAATAGCTTATTCAAAATATCTATAGAAGATTAAAGTTAGTTTATAAATAAGTTTGTTTTCCATATAGCCATGCAGGCCGCTTCAAAGAATCTGTACCAGGTTCTACAGGAAACATACGAGGAAGACTGGGAGGAATACGAGAACGTGAAAGCCCAGCTCAATGTAGGTCATTACTGGTGTTAACTTAATTATAGTAATTAAAAACTATATAGATAGAAGTAGGATTCAGTGCTGAATTGTATGAACTATCAAGGCTGTGGAACATCTGGCTCAATCTGAGTTTATTAATTTCATATGAAACAATTTGATAAGTATTTGAAGTAGATTTATTGATCATTATACACTTGTGTACATATGTATTAGGTGTGATCATAGTGATAAGTTGTTCTTGTTAAAATGAAGTGGAAATTTCAGATTATTTTGTTTTTTGATGATTTTAATTTTGATTTAAGTTTATAATGATTTTTTTTAAATTTATTTTTGTTTTATTTTACAGTCTCTGGAATTGATGTGGCACAACTACACCCAGAGTTTACATGACAGTGTGAATGAACCGCTAAACAACTACATGAGTCATTTCCCAACCCTCAGAGTCAGTTCTCTATCAAATCTTTATCTACAGAACACAGCAATTTACATGATACTGTAGATCACTAATAGTTTCGCGACACCTTACTTTCGCGACTTAGCTATGTGGTATTTATAAGCGAGACAAAATTTTCACGAGTTGTGGTTTCTGTTTTATATAAATATATAATATAAAATTTTTGCAAGCAGACAGACTCATGTAATTACGCGAAAATAAAGTTCTCGCAAATAAAAAGTGATTTACAGTATATTAATGTACAGTAAAACCTGCTTATAACTAAGTCCCAGGGACAGACAGTTTTGATTGGTAATGAACATACTTGTTTAATTCGTCAAGTTCATAAAACATTTTTATCCCACTTGGAATGAAAAATCAATTTGCTGTAAACTTCAATTCATTATAAGCGTTTTCACTATTAGTGTGTTTTACTGTTGTGTAAGAAATTCTCAATATAATATCAAGGATGGTCTCTTTTGGGGTAGAAAGGGGGGATAGGTAGATTGAGTTACATGTACAGGTAGTATGGAATTGAGTCTGTCAAAATGTGCATTTAACAGATGCAATTTTCCAATACAAGACTAGTGTAGAAATTATTTACTCATATGAACTTTGTTTATTTCTAAATGCATACATATTTTTTTAAAAAGTTGCCTCCCATTTATTATTTCACCTCAATTTGAAGTTTGAAGTAGATTTATTGATCATTATACACTTGTGTACATATGTATTAGGTGTGATCAAGGATAAGTTTTTTGGAGCAGTGGAAATTTTTCTTTATATTTTTGTGTAATTTTGATTAGACATTCATGGAAGATTTTTTTAGTGTGTTTTATTTACAGACAAATTGATGCTGCAATTTCAGCAAAGGAATTACCAGGTTAATGTTTTTGACAGGTTAACATTTTTACATGCAGTTTTTGGTGTGGGTTTCATCTTCCAAGTAACTATAAGGCCTATTTACATGAACTTGCATGGATCATACATCTAAGGACACCTTACCGGGCTTGCTTGTGGTATTTATAAGCGAGACAAAATTTTCACGAGTTGTGGTGAACAGTTTTAAAAATATGTTATATAAAATTTTTCCAAGTAACTATAAGCCCTATGTTGACCAAACTTGCATGTGATTTACAGTATAAATGCATAAAACCTGCTTATGCTAAATCAGGGACCTACAGTTTTGATTGGTTATGAACAGTTTTAATGAAAAGTTTTTGGTGAGGTTTCATTTTATAAGTAACTATTAGTGTGTTTTATGTTGACCAAACTTGCATCAATGATATATCAAGGATGTCATACTTTTGGGCTTGCTTTGGATGCTAATCTGACCTACATTTACACTGTATAGTGAACAGGTTAAAGTTTTTGGTGTAACATTGTGATTTCCAAGTAACTATAAATTATGTTGACCAAACTTGAACATGGATGATACATCTAAGGATACATATTTTTTTACCGGGCTTGCTTCCCATTTTTCTGAATGTAGGCAGTACATTCATTGTGCAGATGATAAATTAACATATATATTTTTCAGGAAATTTTCATTTCCAAAAAACTATAATCCTATATTTTTATAAACTTGCATGGATGATACATCTAGGGAGTGATGTTTATTTTTAATATACCGGGCTAATATTAGCTAACATGAACATGCTCCAGTTGAAATAGTTTATTTTTACAAAAAAAAATGCATGGTTAGAAAAACAACAATTTCAAAAAAAACTAATGAGCGCTATTATGAGCAAATGATTGGAGGAGTAATTTGATTTTTTGAAGTTATCATGATACAGTGTATTAACAAAAATGTATATGTATTATGGATTCAGTGAATAGTTAACTAGTTTTTGGTGCAGGTTTCATTTCCAAGGAAATACATTCGAATATTAATAAATGCAAAATTCTGTGATAATGAAATTTTCATCTCAAAAAGGAAAATACTTCCAAACTATGCAGCTGAATCTGTACTTTTTGTGGAATGAGTGAAAATGTCACAGTATATAAATAATTTTTCACATTGTACATATGGAAAATACAGTAATTACACACTGCGATTATTATTTCTCAATCAATGGACTTTTTTTGTTGGACATACCGGTAATAGACAAGGTAAAATTATGCAACGCTATACAAAAACTGGACTTATGAAAATTATTTAATTGACTTGTACCAATTATATTTATAAACTCTAGGAATTTCAAATGCTTAGGAAAACACAATATTTGCATAGCCGTGAAGTTTTAAAGTTCGGTAATTATTAAAAAATAATCTTACCTCAAAGACATTTTGATATATAGCTTGGGCAATCATTTATTGAAAAACAGTATTTAACATTTTCATCGGAGGTGAGGATAGTGTGTGTTTACAATTCCCCATTTCCAATTTATTTCATTTTTTCAATTAATTTGAATTAATAAGCTTTCAAAAACACTGTGGTATATAAAAAAAAATATAAATGCTCCGAATATTTGACTATCTTTCGAATAATGTAGTCGAATGTTCGACTAAGGAAAATTAATATTTTGACATCCCTAATATCTGAATATGTATTTAATATAATGTACATTTATTATGCATGCACAATTGTAGGAGCAGCATGTTTATTTACATAAAAAATTTTAAAATAGAATTGCAACTAAGGAGAAGTAATGTCTTTTTTTTCATTATTACAGCAAAGAATCTCAAAAAGAGGAAGAAAGTTGACAGACTTTGACAATGCAAAACACAACCTTGATGTGCATGAAAATGCAAAGAAAAAAGATGAGACAAAAATCAAAAAGGTATAATTATTTAATTAATTGCATTTAAATTTTTCAGTAAGATAATTCTTTCAGATTACAAATTTTTATTTATTTTATGTCAAAAATTCAAGGAGTTATTTAATAGCTTTTTAGCTGCAGAACTGTACCCTCCGATTAAAATATATATTGGCACACCGGAGAGCTACAGTGCCACCCTTTGAAAGAACTGTATATTTATTGCGCACAAAAAAGGTGCGCTAGTTTCTCGATTTATTTCTCCATGTTTTTAAAACTGTCATCTCAAAATATTACTAATCGTGTGTTCCTAACATATTCTTTCACTGTTTCCACAACAAAACATTCCTTATAATTGTTTTTAATAGCCCTCCTGGCCCTGAAATTGAGATCATCGAAAATTTCGTCTATTTATACTGCATGCCATTTTGGTTTGCAAGATAATTTGGTCCAGCGTGCTTCGTACAGATGTAAACTACGAGAGTAATTGATATAGGAATAAGAACTTATTTGAAATCTACCTTTTTTGCAATTGAGGTAAGAATTTGGAAAAATTAATCCAGAACTGAGCGCATTTTTTGTGCGCAATAAATATACAGTTTTTTCAATGGGTGACACTGTAGCTCTCCGGTCAGTCAATGTATAATATTTTTTCGGAGACTACTGTTCTGCAGCTAATAGCTTTTAAGTTGGTAAACAGCCTTACATTTTAGATCCAAGTGAAAAATATCTTTTTATAAAACTACAAAATATATTTTTATAAAAAGATACTTGGCACAAATATATTTAATAATCTTGCAGGCCCATGATGAGTTGGAAGAAGCCAAGAAAATATATCAACAAATAAACGATGAATTAAACAATGATCTTCCTATGTTTTATGACAGGTAAAGTGACGTCAATTTATTTCATTTATCACTTAACATTAAAAACAACAACATGTATGTGTCAATGATCGATCCGTTCACCCACGTAAATAAGCTATAGGAGGACAGTCTTCATCGCCGCTATATTAATTACCACTGTGTGTTAAATTTGCAAGGAAACACAGATAAAGAATCCAATCAGTGATATTTTGATTTATCTTTATCAATTTTTAGGTCACCTGAGTAAACTCAGGTGACCTATTGCTATCACTTTTCGTCCGTCGTCGTGCGTCGTGCGTCGTGCGTTAACATTTGAACATTTTCAGCTTCTTCTCTGAAACCACTGAACCAATTTCAACCAAATTTGGCATATAGCATCTATGGGTGAAGGTGAAAAAATTGTGAATTTCATGGGCCCTGCCCCCCTACATGTGGGGCAAAAACCACTAAAATTAGTGCAATCTTTAAAAATCTTCTTCTTTTCTGGACATCAAGCAGTCAAACTGTTTGCATGATTGTAATCAGCATTGAGTCCTCTACCAAAATTGTGAAATTCATGGCCCCGGGGTCAGGGGTTCTGGTGTTAGGGTGGGGCTCTATAGATTATATAGTGAAAATACATAAATTTTGAAAATCTTCTTCTCTGCTCCTGGGTATTAAATAAACTAACTAAGTGCATAAATGATGAGCAAGAGTGCCTCTACCAAAATTGTGAATTTTATGGCCCCAGGGTCAGGGGTTCTGGTGTTAGGGCGGGGCTCTATAGATTATATAGTGAAATTTCACGAATTCTTTGAAAATCTTCTTCTATGCACCAAGGTATAAAATAAAATAACTAAGTGCATAGTTATGATTCCAATCTTTGTTTACCAAAATTGAAATTTTATGGAGGGTCACAAAAGTGAGTAGAAGTTAAAACTTAGATTCAAAACTCGTATTCATTGAGTGCTGACCAGGAGGTTCCACTTAAAATGGCTATTCAAGATTAAATTATGTTTCTACCAAAATTGTGAAATGGCTTTCCAGGGTGAGGGGTTCTGGTGTAACTACTAAAAGTTATATAGTATACATAATTTTTGAAAATATTCTTCTCTGATGGGTATTGAAATTAACTAACATTGCTTTGAAATGATGAGAACAGTGAACAACCAAAATTGTGAATTAGATGGCCCCCTTTCAAGTTTTCAAGTGACAGCTGAGTAATTATATAGTAAAAACATGTTCTACTGAAAATCTTCTAGTGCAAGTCATATGAGTTATATAAATAAACAAAATTAGTGCATAGTTATGATGAACAAAGTGCCTCATCAAAATTGTATTTTGAATCACCATATGCAAATCTGAGTGATAGGGTGGGGCTTTATTGATTATACAATAAAAATACAAAATCTTTGAAAGTTTTCTTCTCTGCTCCTTGGTATAAATAGTAAAATAATATACATGTATTACTTATATGCAAGTGCCTTGGACAAATAATTTTATTTTCTTTTTGTATCCCTATATATAATTTATTCCACATTTCAAGTTCTTATTGAATGCATTTTGAAACTGTAAAGAATAAAATCACTTTGTATTTAGTCCATGCTCACTGTAACTGTGTTTTACTTTGGTTTAATTGTTTTGTGTAAATACCCATACTCAAAATGAAGCATACTATTTTAAGTTCCATGAAAGAGATCAATTTGGTATTTTTCTGGGAAAGGAATTTAAAAAAAAAAAATCAAATGTAACTCGATCTGAAAATAAAAAAAAAAATCTGGAAATAAATCTGTCCTGGTTTATGAACAGGTTGATGTATGTTGAATTAGCAGCATTTTTCTTTCCACAGATATTATGAATATTAACTCAGTTAATTAATTAAGTTAAATCTGTATAAACAATATAAAAAAAACTATATAACTGACTTCTAATGAAATTGACATAAAATTTGAACTGTGAGTATTTATATGTTTGCATGGAGGGTTTTTTAGACTATTTTATTTCATTTTATTCAATTTCTTTTAAGTACAAACAAAAATATGTTGAAGTGTAACAAAAGACACAAACACTGTAAGTTATATAGATTTTACTGCTTTAGCGTATAATAATATTCCATAAGATTATATAGAGCAATGAACACAATTCGAAAATTTTGTCTCGCAGAGTCAAATGGAGAAAATGGTCAAAATTCAAATCCAGCTACCACAGATTTCATCAAATTTCAGAACCTGTGTTTTGTAGTCGTGTAAATTTCTACATCAGGTAAATGTAGCCATTAATATCTGTGTCTATTATGATTTATTAATTATAGAAAATATACTTGTATTGAATAAGTCCTCAAAGGTCATTCTGTGTTTGAGATGAATCATGCAGGCAAGTACATAAGATTTCAATATGATGAACAGCATTTTCCACTGACATGATTTGAAATGAAAAGTATTCTTGTTTTAAGACATATATGCTAAAAAAAGTATGCGGATGAAAATTTTATTAAAGACATGAACATGATGTAAGAAAATCATATAGGATTATGCAGAATTTGTAAGACAATATTTTAACAGAATGTGCAAAGCATTGACCTGTGTTTGCCTTCCAAGCACCTAAAATTTATTTATAAATTGAATAAGACACTTTGTTTTTTTTTTATTTTGCAAAATTTAGATGTATTATTTAATTAAAAAGGGAGTGAATAAATTGTCACATAATATACTGTGATTCTCATATATATGTTAACACCCTCAGATGAAGTTTTACTTTGGTTAGATTTTGGTTTATAAATTTATTTTTAAAAACAATTAAACTTTAAATTTGTGCACTGTTACAACGCACTTTGAAAAATTACGCACTTTGAAAAAATTTTTAAAGTGGTTTAATTGTTTTGTGTAAATACGCAATTTCAAAATGAAATACTATTTTAAGTTCCAAAGAGCGTCAATTTCGACCATATTAACGCACTTTGAAAAAAAAAAATCAATATTCCTTCAAATAAGTATGATAAATAACAGATCCTGGTTTAATAACTTTTTTATGATAAAGTCACTGAAGGACAAAAAAAAATATAACTGACGTTTTAAATATTTACAGGTTTTGATAAAATAAAAGGGAAAATTAAAGGGTCTTGAAAAAAAAGAGTGACGATTGTTTAAGTTCATTAATTCGTTTCTTAATATTTAATGTTATTTTAAATTCAAAAAATCTTTGAAAAGTAGATATTTAAGGTGTAATGGGTAACTTTACTTTAAGTGACAGCTTCAAGCAACTTAGCATTATTTATCATAATACAGCTGTAAATAGGGTCCAATTTGATTGTTCAAAACTATGAAAATTCTTTCTCTTTCATACGTTTTACTGTTCTTGAAAATTGTAGTTTTCATCTGTTTTAATTAATTGAAAGTTTTCAACGTCATACAAGTTAGGCAAATACTTAATTATATGAATGCTTTGAGTACAGCATAGACATGGAGAAAATGGTCAAAATTCAAATCCAGCGGAACCACAGATTTCATCAAAATCAGAACCTGTGCATAGGAGGAAGCTACCCACATTTGGTAAGATATATACATCGTATAAACATTGAAAATATAGAAAATATACTTTGTAGGTTGAATAAGCTCCCAAAGGTCCCCCTGTGTTTGTTACCAACACCTATGTATATATTGGAAAGATTAAGATTTTCTGAGGGATTTATGACCCTTATTCTTGTTTTAAGACATATATAATATACAAAAAATAGCATGAGGATGAAATTTTATTAAAGATAAATGACAAATAAAATCTTTATGATTAAAATTTGTAAGACAATATTTTTAACAAAGTGCGTTAAGTGTTTGCCTTCCAAGCACCTAAAATTGATTCATAAATTGAATAAGACACTTTGTTTTTTTTTTCTTTCTGGACAAAAATTACCTAGTATTTAATTAAAAAGGGATGAAGAATTGTCACACCTTACTGTGATTCTCATATATATATCTTAACCCCCTCAGATGACTTGGGTTTGATTTTGGTTTATAAATTAATTTTTTTTTTAACTTAAACTTTAAATTTGTGCACATTACATCCTACATGCACAGTACATGTTTTATCAGTAATAACCATTGCAGAATAATTTTGCTGCAGCTACTTTGTATCAGTAGCTCCAATAGTTAGTTTAATGGTTTACAATATTCATAGGAATCAAAATGACAGAAAGCTCAATTCATTTACAGAGATGATCTTTCCACAATTTTCAGATCATGCAATTTATGAAAATAGTGAATTAGAAAAAGATGCTATAGAAAAAAGCTCCAAGATTGACAACAAAGAAGAAACAGAAGCAGACAAAGCAGAGGAGAGAACCCAAAAAATATCATCCAATCAGGTGAGAAAATACAAAAAAGTCATCCAATCTGGTGAGAGATTACAAAATATATCAACCAACCAGAAGAGAGAGATCTGAAAAAGTATCAGCCAATCAAGAGAAGCAACACAAAAAGTTCACCCAATCAAGTGGAAAAAAAAAACTAAACAAAAGTATCATTCAATCAAAAGAACACAAAAAAGTATCACCCAATCAGGTGTCTGCATACTAAAATAATGACAAACTGATTCTCTTTTTTTTTTTGTTCTTTCATATTAATAAAAATGTATTATCAATTTGCATCAGTGTAACATACATGCAGTTACAGTGATATACATTTCAATAACATAAATATTTTTTATATAACTGGACAGTATAGTAAACTGAAGTGCAAATAAGAAATCAAACATTTGAAAGTATCTGTTTTGATTACACAACACCAGAAATACAGCTTTTTGATATAGGATATGACTTATAGATAGAAATTTCAATAAATGAAGATTTCATCTAAATGAAAGAATTGGTAGCAAGAAAGGGTGTAAAAATTAAAGTCATATGTGATAATCATTGCACAATGTTCTGTAACACAAGAAAAATTAAAAGGTGTATCCTTTGACATGTTTGTTTAAGAACACCTGCCTTAAAAAGTACCGGGTATTTTATATCAGGTTTGGAAACACTGTAAGACACTGCAGAAATAATTCAAAGCTATTGATATCAATGGCTGTCAAAATTACCATTAATTTGAAATTTTCAATAAATTATTTATATTAAGATTTCATAATTTCTTTACTAGGCAAGTGAGAACAAAGTTAATGGTAACCTGGATGAAACCACCTCACAGAATTCTGAAGACTCTGCCCCCTCCTACCCCCCTCCTGTCCCTCCCCCTGAGGAAGCTGCCCCAGAACCTGTTACCCCCCAGAAACAGGAAACTCCCTCCCCTGCAGTATCCCCATCCTATGAGACCCCTCCCAGCAAACTGCCCGAGGCTAAGGAGGAGAAAGTCGAGGTCACTGATGAGGAGGAGGGGAAAGAGGACCATGAGGACAGCAACCTGTATGAGGTGCCGACCTCAAACAAACCGGTGGAGCTACCAGCAGGTGTTCTTTATCAGGTAGGATGCTCATGCAGGTTCATTGTCTGTATAAGGGTTATGTAATTATAAACGTGTGATATTTTATTCCCTGGTATGTTTGTGGTCTGTGTTATTATGTCACTTTTTGAATCATTGACAGATCTTTTTCAGTTTAATAGAGAAATCCTCTAATGTAACAGAACTGCCTGTCGCAAAAGACTAGATATCTAAAATGTCATTTTACAAATTCAAGACACTCGTAATGTCACTAAATAAATGTAAATGATAACTAAGTAGTATCTTTGGCATTTATACATATATTGTAGAATTTGATTTTTGATGTAATTCAATACTCATTTCACATTTTCATTTTCTAGTGATATGAAGATATTATTTACATTTAATTGCATAACTAAAATAGTCTGTATGTTAACAATATGTTTATTTACTTGCATGACACAGATCCATTTGATTTTCTGTCTATTTTTCTCAAAAGATTCATGACACATAATTTCCCTTTAAACAATTTTTATACTCCTCCTACAATTTTAGTCTGATTTCAATATAACTTGGCACACAAGTAGACTACACTAAGATACATAAAATACTGCATCGGTTTTTGATTTCGATGAACTATGTTGCCATGGTTACTAAAAATAGAATTTTCTGTGAAATTCCTTTAAAACGCTACTCCTTCTACAGTTTTAGTCTCATTTCAATATCACTTTGCACACAAGTAGACTACACTAAGAAACATAAAATACTGCATCGGTTTTTAATTTCAATGAACAATGTTGCCATGGTTACTAAAAATAGAATTTTTTGTGAAATTCCTTAAAAATGCTACTCCTTCTACAGATTTAGTCTCATTTCAATATCACTTGGCACACAAGTAGACTACACTAAGATACATAAAATAGTGCATCGATTTTTGATCAGTACAAACCAGTAGAGCTACAGTCTCGACAGAGACTTCTGGTTTTCAAAAGATTCATGACACATAATTTCCCTTTCATTTATACCCATTTTGGCAGTTCTGCATTAAAAGAATTTACCATATTTGCAAAAATGAGCCTTTTGTTGTACCAAATGTACCCAAATTCTGTAAATCACTTTATTTGAGAGAGTCTTCTTTTTGAGAGATCTGATTATTTTTTTCTTGTGTCTCTTTAATAGGTGCAGGCTACACATCCCTACACAAACGAGGATGAAGATGAATTGTCATTTGAGGCAGGGGAGATCATCTATGTTATTCCATTTGATAACCCTGATGACCAAGTAAAAATCTCTTTACTTTTATTGATTGAATGAAAATTTCTGTGCTGTTTTTTTAATTAAAAGAAGATTTAGATTAAAAATTGTGACCTGGATCAATTTTAATAATGTGTTTATGTGTATGGGCAAAAAAAAAAAAAAAAAATTAAGCCTGAACTTTTTCATTCAAATAAAGTAAAGCATGTTATTAATAATAACATGTTTAAACTGATATATTGATAGCAAACTACTACAGGTATGTCATTAATGTACAGTATCAAAGTTAAGTGGAAAAACTTAAGGGGGGACCTATGTCGTTCTACTTCAAAGCAGCGTTATGTGACGTCACAGTAGCGACGTTTGTTTTCACCTGTTGACTTTTGCAACTGTGATATAGGCATACCATTGTTAATAATCAATAATGTACACAATTTACAAAAAGAAAAATTATTTATCATTAATAACAGTTTTATTTGATTTATGGAGTGTTAATATTAGAATTCTCTTCCTTGGGTTGATAATTCGTAGCAATGTCAGTTGTGAAGAAATACCTCGATATTAAATATGCTGATATAAGTGCAAAAAGATCAAGTAAAATTCAGCAAAAAAAGCGGCTTAAATCAGGATAATATGTTTACCATTAATTGTATTTTCTGGATAAAACTAAGAAAAAAATTAAGAAATACTTGTACCTATATTTGCTTATTGATTTATAGCACTGTACATGGAGATTTTATTGTATAAAGGCATTCCTAGGTTCTAATAGGTGTTGGTTGTTGACGGGGAAATGTGGGGGATACAGAATGATTGGAATGAAGAAGATAATAATTAATCTGTTTAAATTGTTTCTAATCAAAACAAAATACTTGTTTCTTGCAAAATAGTTTTATATTCAGATGTTTGTCAGTGCTTACATACTTTTTTTTAAGTGCAGAAAGGTCAATACTTATGACAAAACAGTATGAAAATAAAAGAAAACGTCATATTTCTCATTTATATTATCATAAAGGTATGCTTTCTTTCTTTGCTAAAATAAAGAGATGAATCATTTGTTTCAAAAAGTATGAATTACAACATTTTCACACAAAGACTTTTTAAGATAGTACCTGTTATGCATGTCGGAATTGTAAAAAATACAACAAGAAAAACGGGATGATACTTACATTGTGCTCCATTATAATTTTTCATGCGAGATGAATAACAATGAATTTGCCTACATTTTAAAGATACAAGTCAAATTAATAAAATACCTGTTGATTTTGAATGTGATTTGACTTTTTTGGTTCTTTTTAGAGCATACAGTAAAACTCGGTTATAGCGAAGTCTTGGGGACCTGTGAAGTTAATTCGCTATATCCGTAATTCGTTATATCCGTATAACGAATTCGTATAACCATTATAGCGAATTCGCACTATTCATGTTTTTCTTCAAGTATTACTACCACTTATGCTAGTGAAGCAAATATTACAAGACATATCTTCGATAACTAAGGTTTTCTTATGAAGTGAATTTTATATACAAATGTTAAAATGAAATAAAGTAAGTTCAATTTATCATAATTTTTTAAGGTTCGTTATTAAAGATGTAAATTTCATTATATCTAACCTCAACGGGACTCAAAATCAGTTCGCTATATCCGTAAATTCATTATATCAGAGTTCGTTATAACCGTAAAATTTTACAAAGATTTGTTAAGAATTTTGCCGGGGACCCAGAAAAACTTCGCTATATCCGTGAATTCGCTATATCCGTGTTCGTACGAAACGAGTTTTACTGTATTTGGGGTAGAACAATAATGTCTGAAAATAATCTATTTTTAGCATTTCACACTGTTTTTGCACATGCTCCTGTGTAAAAATAAGCATATAAAGGTATTGTTTTTAATACCTAAAAATTAAGAGCAAGTGGTCAGGAGAGAAATGTCAAAGTTTTGAAAATTTCACACAAAGACTTTTTGGACATAGGTGCCCCCTTAAGCCAGCTTACACTTACACTTCTGATGGAAATTGAAGTCCCCAAACATGCACTTTATCTGTTTTGTTTTCTCTTTTATTATTTTTTTTTAAATCAAAAGACTTTATCCTTTCTACATGTATTGTACATGTTTTGCTGAAAATATATTTAATCCTATCAAATTTTGCGTAATCGTACCTATTTGTGAGTAACATAACACGCAAATAAATCAGGTATTGTAGCTATTACTGAAATTCTAGATTAATACATATTTGTTCACACATTTAATTTCTTTCCTTGCGTAGGTAAGCTATTCTAAGTGTGAGAATTATAAACAAACATAAACTCTTCTCCATCTGCTTGTACATTGCCAACTTCTATAAAGACACCTATCTGAACTTTAACAGATACTCTAGGAGAGAAAGGGAAAAAAAATTAATACTACCCGGTACATGTACTGGCTAGGTATTTAATCCATGGGGAAATGTTAATGAACTGTATATCACTTTTCAAGACAGTTATTTAAAGTTGGTATTCTTAAAATTATTTTCAACATTTGTTATAAACTTTTGAGGTGGTAAGGTAATCTTCCACTTGCCCTCAATGGTGTCTAGTATTTACACATTGTGTTTATATCACCTCCTCAATCCCAACCAACCCCATCCCTTCCTAACTTAGGAATGGCAGGCATTAAGCTTTGTAATAGAAATTAAATTATGATTTTATACCCTCTACTGCTTAAATATGTCAATGGAATCACTTTAAAGCAAAGAAACGCATTTTTTAAATGGAATTTGTAATACCATAGTTTTTAATTGTACAGACATGTATGTGTGCTGGAACATGTTATTTGATATTCGCTGTTTTACATATTTCAGGATGAAGGCTGGGTCATGGGGCAGAAAAAGTCCGATGGATCTAAAGGAGTCTTTCCTTTAAATTTCTCCAAGAAACTTTAGCCATTCCATTGACAGAAATTCTTGTCATTATCTCAGCATTCCTATGGAACAAGTCAAAATATCTGGTCAGAGCTGATGATAATTGATTCTGGTTATTGACTTGTGAAATGTTGATCTGAATTGAAAGCAGCATAAGATTCCTAAAATATTGTCCATACTTTGTGAGAGAATATATAATTATTTTTGAGTAGCACAAAATCTTTTTCAACAAGATCCTTGTTGCAGTCATGAGATTTTATTTTTATATTCATGTATGTGAAAAAGTGCTTCTATATTTTCTTATTGGTTTATAAAGTTGAGATAACCTTATGAGATTACATCTATGGTCGTATCTTTTCGTTATAAATTTGTTTGTTTGTTTAGTGGGAAAAGGCAAATGTAGATTCTTTTTATATTTTTAAAGTAAAAAGAAAAATTTATTACTCTAAAGGTTTTTAAATGTTTAATATACAGTATGTGTCTTTTCCTGTGCTAAAAAGTGGAGATATGCATTATAATTATACTTAACTATAAAAGTTTGTAACCCCCCTCCCTTCAATAATGTTTTAGAACAAGTTTTTTTAGTAAATTCTTTTTCTGATTATGAACGAAAAATATGCATCCTTTTTGAATTGTCTGGCAATCTCTTCCATTCTAGTGCATAGCATTTTGAGTTATGATTTTTTTTAAGTACGGTAATACGTAAAGTTAAGTCAGTACCATTAAAACCATCACAGCTTCTGATTAGAATACATGATCATTGAAGATGATTTGTGAGATGCTTGAAAGTGCAAGATAACCACTGAAAACATATGAATTTAAAGATTGATTGAAAGATTCAGTTATATGTGCTAAATAAATAATATTGATCTTTAAGTAGTTTAGAGTAAAGAAAAAGAAATACTCATGTACATGTATCTTAGCAATACCCACTGTAAAGAAATGAAAAATATATGTATTATCTGGATTGGGTACATAACTATGTACATGTAATGTAATTTGTATTATGATAAAAGGCAGTACAGTATAACTTGTTTACTGTTTTTGTCAGTAATATAAAAGTATAGTTGCATAATAATGTATACAGCGTATTATTTTATATGAACCAAACATAATGAATATCATAAAACCTATATGATTATACTTTTTCCCCACATTCCATATACATTTTATGTAAATTGTGTTAAATTGTGCAATTTTTTTTATCAAAGTTTTTCTGTTTTCAGTAAACTATAGATAATGCTGTTTGATTAAAGCAAGAATTATGTTAAAGGTCTGAAAAATTTTCTCAAGAGTACAATATTTGAATGTTTGTTGGAGTGTGCTTAGAATTGGCCTTTGATTTATTGCAATTCACAGTCCTGGGTCAGTATCATCCCAGAGATGAAGAAGATTACCATGGTGATCTCTATGGCCAACATACATTTTTGTATTGTAGAAAATATTGTTTTTCTGATAAAAAGTTGTTCAGAACTTGCTGTAAAGACAGTAAACCAAGTTTGTTATTCACAGAAAATAGTTTATGCAGGTCACTGGTGCAATAAGTCAATAACTTGTCTGATTCTCAAGAGGTACAAATTATAGAAAATAATACATCGTGCACAAGAATAAAAGTTGTTTTGCAAAACATGTATTATATAATGTATATACATAAGACTATAATGCTACTATTTAATCTTAATCTTCCAGAAACTGATGTCTTGAATAAGGCAAGTCACATTCCCAATACTCAGGAATTATAGTGTACAATTAGTCGTGTAATTTTATTATCATTTAATGTTAAAAAGACAAAGTACTGTACATCACTTAATTTTCGTGACACCTTATTTTCACAAGATATTCATAAACACTTTATTAGCGAGACAAAATTTTCATGAATTGTGACTATTGCTCTATATATTCTTAAAGAATGCTAAAATACGCGAGAATAAAATTTTCGCGAGCACGGTGTCTCGTGTAATTACGTGAAAATAAAATTCTCATGAATAAAACATGATTTACAGTAGACCTGTTGCAGAATTAAGTAAATTTTTTGACAACCAATTTTCTGCTTACAAAAAGTTTTGTAAATATAGTAATCATGTCTAAAATTGCCATGTGATAATGGTAACAGGGAAATTTAAACATTTGAGTTCCATGAATTTTTATTGATAATTTTGCCTTTTTCAGTTGTAATGAGCAGAGAAGCCTGCTGAGCTTCTCTCATAATGGGTGTGTCAGACTTTGTATACAAGGTTTGCCTGTCATGTGTTTTTCAAATGAATGGTTTACAACTTTGCCAGAATCTTTGGGCCAATTATTTTAATCAACACATGATACCAAATTAAGTGTCTAGGTTGAGATTCAGAATCTACTTCTAAGGGGAGATAATAAATAAAAACAAGATGGTTTGATATAAAAGAAATCTTCTCTTGAACCATTCGTGATAAAAGGACAAAGTAAAAAGACTGAATTAATATTTATTGTGATGTTTGTTCAGATAATTCTTTTGGACATTTTCAAAAATGACTGTAAATGATTAAGAACATTAAATTTGAAAAAAATGTAGATCTCATCTAATATGAATTAGGAAACAGCTTTTTCCTCTTTAAATGTGTGTTATAAATAATTGAACATTCAGTAATAAAAATACAATGTATGTAAGGGTTGTTTGCAATATGAAATAACTTCATCTTGGTGTTGAATGAATAGATTACATGACTGTTTTGTTGATTTTAATTTTATATCTTATTGTAAAGAATTGTCATTTGAGAACACATCTTTTTTTCAAGGTGAATTTCATGAAAACAGACTTTTCATTCAGTATGAAAATAGACAAAACCTTTAGATTTAAATTCCTTGAAGTCATTGTAGATTTTTTTCCATATAAAACTTTAATCTTTTTTGGATCCACATACTTTGTGTCAATTACTAATCACAAATGTTGCATGTTTATTACATTGCCATGTCTGGTTTTCATTGTCTTGGAGATTCTGATAATTACAAGATTTAGTATGAGCCTAAAGCTAGATGAAAAGTTTTATGTTTGAAATCAAGGTAAAAGAGAGTAATTGAAAAATTATGAAAGCAAAGCAAAATTTTATAAGCTACCATCCTTTTTTTTTGTTTAGGGAAAGCAAATTTTATGTGCAACCATCCTTTTTTTAAGGGAAAAAAAATCTCAAGAATTTATAATTTAACTTTCTAATTTTGTTCACAATTGCCTGTAAATGTAGGTTTAACTTGGGTTTAACTAATAAAAGAACCTCCTTGCTGAGTTGAAAAGTGTTAAGTTAAAACAGCAAAACATTTCAAACCATATTTAAACTGTCTGTTACATGCTGTGCTTTGTTTTTCTAGAAAAGATTTTTTTTTGGATTTTAAGGAGAGTTTTTTTCCCCAACAATCATTCCATTACGTGAAGCATTCCCATTCCCCAAATTTTAATTATTTGTTTTTGGAAAGGAAAGGATAGTTGTATTTTGCAGTCAATAAAACATGAAAGTATTATAAATTCTTTATTTTTTATTTTATGATATTATAAATGATTCTCATCTGATTTTTTTCTGTAGAGGATTTTAAAATCCCAAAATGATTATATTTTTTCAATGATATACTTCAACAACAATTGTACAGTGTTTTTGTATATAATCAATCGATCAAACTGGAGTTATGCGTACACGTATACAATTTTTAAATGCAATACCTTATTTTGTTTATAATACATCATGATATATATTTTACTCAAAGTTATATATTTGCAATATATTCATATATATTTTGTTTGTTTTGCTTGTATTGGGGTGTATTCCCATATCTTGAATAAAATATGTTTAAATTATGGTTATTCCTTATTCTTTTTTTTACTTTCCATTGTGCAAAATTACACATTTAAGAAAATCATTTAATGTTTATGTTTTTGATTGCTACATATATGCATGGCCAAAATTTTTTAAAAGAATTTTTTTGTGTTGTTTTTTGTGTTAATAATCGTGGACCTGAGTACTTAAGGCCACTGAATTTTCTTGATATCTTTATTTTGCGAGATTGACATTTACTCTTTATTAGCAAGAAAATATTTTCATGAATTGTGGTTGAAGCTATAAACAATCTTTAGGGATACAAATGTAAGAGAAAATGATAATTTTGCTAGCACATTGTCTCACATAATTAAGCGAAAATAAAGTTCTCGTGAATAAAAATTAATTTACACCCGCACACGGAGTTTCTATCTCTCAGTTGATTCGATACACAAGAGCATGTACTACGTTTGTACAATTTCTAAAACAAGGTAAATTATACACTCGCAAACAAAGTTTAGGGGGGTATATTGGAATCAGCTTGTCCGTCTGTCCGTCCGTCTATAGACAAGACTTTGTCTGGACTGTTTCTCAGAAACTATTGGATGGATTTGTCTGAAAATTTGTACACTTATTATTCACCATATGAAGGTGTGCCCCTGGTATTTTCGGCATGATTGGATGATTTTTATGCATTTTATAGTCGTTTTTTCTTTTTTATTTTGTATAACTAGAAAACTATTAGATTACAATCATCAAAACTTGGTCAATTTATGTATCTTGGGTAGAAGGTGTGTCATGACCTATTTCAAGGTCACCGTGACCTTTAATTAAAGTGAAATTTTAAAAAGAAAATGTCTTTTACTATTGAATTACACAATCTCCAAAATTGTAAGAGTGTTACTGTATCCCTATTTAAAAAAAATGTTACATTAAGAAAATAATATTTTTTTCATTATATACTCACAGAAGTCCATAAAAAAATGTTATTTTATAAGAGATAGTCTACCTCTCCCAAGAGTATAATTATCAAGCAGTGGTCAAGGAGAATTTCGATAACAGAAAATTGCATGTCAAATTAGAAGGAAATTGATTAGTTTGGTGTAAGGAGCTAACTGATAGAACATATCTGTTTATATCTCTTGGTAACTGGGTGAAGGAATCAGCCTTAAATAGTTTTAGTGACAAGCCTAACTTATTTAATGAATTTGAGAAAAAGTAATTCAAACTAATATGATATTGTATAATAAACTTATTTGATATTGTATAATCATATAATTAAAACTAATTATACTGTGTGTGTTTGTTGGGGGGGTATTGGAATCGGCATGCCTATTCTCTATATGAATTTCAGATTGAAACTTTAAGTCTGATTTTAAGATAGTCCCTACAAATCTAAGAATCATGCAGGAGCCTTATTCAAAATGATGCATCAAGGTTACACATTTTTTTTTCTGTATAAATCTTTGTAAAAAATTTATACAAAGATCTTTGCTTTCAGATTTAATATCAGAATGACACAATTATGCATTTTGATTGCACTACAAAGGAGATAGTTAAGATCCATTCATCCCTTGACATTAATTAGTGGACATGCATCCAGTCAAAGATTAATTAATGAGTTCAATGTTGGAAAGCTAGCTGTCTCAATTATTTCTGTTAGAGCATCTCTGATCAAGAAGCTCTTATCTGTGTCCCTTGGGAATTAGACAGAAGAACAGCTGGTCAGTTTAAAATAGCATATGTCATTTGATGACCAGCCTTCTATTTCTAAAATCAATTTGTTATTGATTAAGTTTTTAATGCTAATTAGTTAAATTGATATATTTTTTTAAAAAATTGAAAATATCAAGTGACAAATTTCAGACCATCATGTCCCACATGAAAGATATATGCATATACGTGTGTTTGTGGGGGAGGGGCATTTTCAAAGGGCATTTGCAGAGTATCATGACAAATAGTTGCAATTTATTTTTTTTAATGAAATAAAAAAAATACGGTTACAATGTATTAGTATTGATGTTTTATTTGGTTGCATCTTAGTTTCATTTATTAAAAAATATAATGAGCAATTATATTTTCACTTGAATTGTTTCTAAGAAAATGGTGAACACCTCTTAATAGATCCATAAAATATTTGTGAATTGGCACCTACTCTGAAAAACTCCGCGGGGGTATTTGTCCCTATTGGACAGTTCTAGTTGACAAAAATTGATGGAACAAGAATATCGGCAGTCTCGTTTATAAAGTCATAATTTCTAAAAGTTCTATGGTCGATACAATGACCTTGTCAGCAAATACAATTTATCATTGAGTCAAATGCTGACTGACGTTTTTTTTATACTATTTGTTAGTCCATTATTTACACACTGAATTGACAACGGATTTTCCGTTCTTTTCTGATCATGACAAGGAGCACACGGCGGATATGACCGGTCGACAGGGGATGCTCACTCCTCCATGGCACCTGATCACATTTCTGATGTTTTTGAGGTCCGTCTTTGCTCTGCTCCTATTCTGTGTTGTTTAAGGGTCTTTTGAGCTTGAATACTGTTCGTTATCTCCATATATTTCATTACAGCTATTTCCAAAATTTGAAATCACAAGATTTTACCAAATCAGCAGCATAAAAACTTATTACTTTTCAACTTTAAATACATTATGTACAACCATTCCCCGCGATAAATTAAAGTCCAGCATTTTGATATCATTGAGTGCTGCTTTGTCAATAAAAATGGAACTCAGTTGTAAATTTACTTACCTTGTCATTGGTCATTTGCAAAATTATTTTATAAAAACATTCTGATTGTACACGCAAGTGCTCTGAAGTTGATATTATAGAGATGCTTGAGTTTCTGATGGACAATATCTATGAGGGTTTTGGAGACCAGGTTTTCCAACAGTCTATAGGAATTCCAATGGGTACCGATTGCGCCCCGTCATTCGCAGACATATTTCTTGTTTTCATATAAAGAAGAGTTCGCCCAAAATCTTAAACGTGAAAAGAAGAAAATAATTGCTGTAGCCCTCAACGCGATATTTTGATATTGTCAATTAAAAATCGTCGAATTATGACGACGATGTGTCGAAAAAAATTTTGCAAAATATTTTGTCTCTGACCACATGATTCATCATTTGAGATGACAGCCATATATATTGCTTGTGAAAAAAGTCCATATGTACCACAGGCACCTGATGTTACTTATTTTTTCTTTATTAAAAAATATACCCCTACCTTATTAGGAAGGGGGTTTATCTTTTTATTGAAATAAAAATAAGTAACGTCAGGTGTCTGTGATATGTACGTCTTTTTGGCGTTAATATATTGATAAGAACTCTTTTCAAATACTAGTACTTAGATTAGTTTTGACATGTATGTTGAAATACCAATGAAAACTAAACACCAAAAGAGTCTTGATATTTAGTGTGGAATTTTCTTCGTTTGAAGTTCAATGTTTTACAATTGTACATGATTACCTTTCAGTGTACCATTTACGCCTTTTTCTATAACAGAATATCCTAATATAAAACATATTTCATATCAGACGCAGTAGTAAATTTTATTTCAAGTTCATTAGGATATAGTAAGTCAAGAAATGAATGGACGTAACCACTTTTTTTTTATAAAACGTCGAGTTGTAAGTAACAACAAGTGTTTTCTTCTTAAGTTTTTGAATACATTCTACTTCATATTAAAACAAAAATTACTCTGTTAACAACGGGCACAATTGGTCCAATGGTAACTCCAAGAGATTGTTCCCCAAAAAAACTACATACATGTATATAGAAAAGGAGCTTGAATTATGTTTTATTTCTTCATTCATTTATATTTCGTTATTTAAAGTTATTTTGAATTGATTCTTTACGTTAACACACTGCAGAGAGGTCATGTAATATCGAGGATTATAAAATATATAAATCCCCGGAGTTAGAAGTTAGAAGAGACCTTCAGGAAAAATTCCCAGTTATAATATTAAGTAATCTTCAAAACCACATACATGTAATGATCACCTTCTCGCCCACTACGTCAATATACATTTTATTACATAAGGAACTGCGTATGGCAAAATTAAACAAAAGGCTCAGAGGCCACATCGCTCACATGAGCACTGGCTAAGAAAAAAAGCAAAAAATCAGTTTTGTATTGAAAAGCTTAAATGCATTAGTGGTTCCAAACTACCCTTAAAAGGGAGTGGGGGAGTGATTTGAACAAAATTGAATCTATACTAACTAAGGATACTTATATATTTTTTTACTATCCGTGATTTTTTTGTTACAAGTTTGAATTTTCATAATGTGGTCCTTCCCTATACCTCTGGGTCATGGTTAGAACTGAACAAACTTATAAATACACTAACTGGGGATGCTTCCATATACATATGGCCAACCATGGCTTTGCTATTTTTGAGAAGAAAACTTTTTAAGATTTTGCCTACATACTCCTATGTAAAACTTTGCTCATCCATTGAGGCCCCACCCTACCCCCGGGGGATATAGTTTGAACAAACTTGATTCTACACTACCTGACAATGTTTAAATACGAGTTTCATCTTTCCTGCCCCATTGGTTCTTGATAAGAAGATTTTTCAATAATTCCATTAATTATTTGCTATTTCGTAATTACAATTATTATATACCTAATGTATGTCACTTTATTTTACTGTTAATTTTACGCTAGCTATCACGTGACGTCGTGATCCGGCTTTCCGGATCACCACACTGAAACTGATGACGTAGTACGCAGAAACATGACGTTATTTTTCTTGCGCGTCAAAAAGTCCCATGTTATTATGCTTTGTTTAATAAATGAGTATTATATAATTGATCTTTATAGTTTTGTTTTCCTATATTTTGCTAGTTAGAAGGGGGTATATAATAAATTTATCATTAATATGTTTTACGGTGTGACCGTTTGGGCGAGCGCAGTTGTACCATCAAAAGCACTCTAAAAATTGATCAGCCACTTCAAACATCAAGCCGCACGAGACATCTCGATTAGCTGTGACGTCACACGACGTCACAGAGCTCGTCGGAGCTTACGGAGACAGCCGAGCGTCTGTTTGAAACTATAGACCTAGTGCAATTTTGGTTGAAAAACATTGTGGAGTGATTTTTTGTTTCTTTGAAAGATTTCTACAAACTGATAGCCTTTTATGCTTTACGTTATTATTTATTTATTTATTTATTTGCGCAAAGGACATTGAGTAGTGCAGGAATTCTGGGAATGTTTCACAGAAAAATTTGGCTGACATATATACAGATTTCAATCCGAATTTCCTTTGTTCTTACGCGTTAGTCTATTGAGCTCGCTGCGCTCGCTATAACAGTAACTTGATCAGAAGAGCCGTATCACGTCTCGTTGACAGGCGCGGATCATCAGATCAAACTCGACGCTTCGCGTCTCGTTAGATCTGATGATCCGCGCCTGTCAACTCGACGTGATACGACCCTTCGGATCAAGTTACTGTTATAATAATATATATGTATCTCCCCTTGAAAGAGGGCGTTGTCCTTCATTTGCGCAAACTTGAATTCCCTTTACCTAAGGATACTTTGTGGCAAGTTTGGTTGACATTGGCCCAGTGGTTTTTTGATGAAGATGAAAATGGGAAAAGTTTTCGACAACGACGCCAACGCCAACAATGACGACGACGACAGACAACGAGAAAGAATTCGGTCAGAAAAGCTCAAATGAGCCTTCGGCTCAGATGAGCTAAAAATGTGTTTTGAATCTTTTCATAAAACGTTTTTTTAAAATGACAGCTTTAGAGATAGGGTGAGTTCACCATGCATCCACAGGGGCATCTTATCCACTCTGTTCTCTACTTCACATAATGTATTTTTATATGTGAAGTAGAGAACAGAGTGGATAAGATGCCCCTGTGATGCATCGAACACATACCTTGCTTCGGACAACTTTAGGCAATGAACTCTCTTTCAACTTAAGAGTTCTGTGTATTTATTTGTTTCTGTCTTAAAGATGAACATTTAATTATGTTCCCCAAACGAAGTTGGGGAACATATTGTTTTTACTCTGTTTCTTATTATGTTCCCCAAACGGAGTTTGGGAACATATTGTTTTTACTCGGTTTCTTATTATTATTATTATTATGTTCCCCAAACGAAGTTGGGGAACATATTGTTTTTACTCTGTTTCTTATTATTATTATTCTTATTATTTTTCTTCCTGGGAAAATTTTGTCCGCGAGTGATCTTGTAAACTACACATCCGACTTAGGTGAAACCTTTTTAGGGTAAGTAGGCATGTTATGTAGATTTGCGGAATCAAGGTCATTTTGCGCGCACGTGCTTGCAAGAGCGCGCACGTGCAAAACTTAAAATGACCAATATAAAATGGATATAACCGTAACTTTTCTATTTTGTGACGAAATGTTTTGAAACTTATAATGTAAGGATAAATTAGTAGTAAGCACAAGATGACATGGTCAAAATAGCAAGATCGCACGCGCATGCACGTGCGCTTCGCTCTGATTGGCTGAAACTAAAGTCTCAATATCTTTTTTGTTTTTTGATAAAATCATTTGAAATTTTGAACATAGTCATATATTAGGAAGATCTACAGTCTGTATTATAAGATTTATCATGAAAGCATGTGCATGCACATGTGCTTGCAAGAGCTCGCACGTGCAACACGAGAAATGTCCAATATAATTGATACAGACGTAACTATTTAAATTATTGATGAAATGCTTTGAAACTCATATTATAAGTATATATTAGAAGCATAAACAAAATGACATGGTCAAAAAAGTAAGATCTCACGCGCATGCACGTGCGCTTCGCTCTGATTGGCTGAAACTAAAGTCTCAATATCTTTCTTGTTTTTTGTCGAAATCCTTTGAAATTTTAAACATAGGCATGTATTAGGATATCCTACAATAAGATGTATAGCAATTATCATGAAAACGCGTGCATGCACATGCGCTGCAATCTGATTGGCTTATGCTTTAAATAGCTATAACTCCCTTGGTTTTCAACCAAACAGGATGGGATTTGGAACATAGATAGATATAATTGACTTCTACAAGATGGTATAGTCATCATGCACATGCATACACGTGCGTGTACGTGCACTGCAATCTGATTGGCTGAAACTTTAAACAGCTATAACTCCCTTGGTTTTCAATCAAACGGGGTGGGAATTAGAACATAGATAGATGTAGTGGACCTCTACAAGAAGGTATGCCATCATGCTCATGTATGCACGTGCTTCTACGTGAAATGAGTAAAATCAAAAATACAGTTTAATGAGCGTATTCTTTTTATACTTTTGGATTAAATACTTTAATATTTAGTATATTGAAATATATAGATTGTATAGACAAGATGATATGGTCTTTACGCACATGCATTCACATGCGCACGCGTGGAATTCTAAAATTTGAATGAACTTGGTACTTTCTGGGTAAATGTTGTTAAAGCCTCAAATGCATAGAGTTTGTCTAATTTAATGAAGCTTACAGCTAGGGAATGTGGCACCAAAAGGAAGTTGGGGAGCGTTTGGGGAACATCTGTAACGGTTCCCGTTACAATTAGCACTAGTTATGTTCCCCAAACGGAGTTTGGGAACATATTGTTTTTACTCGGTTTCTTATTATTATTATTATTATTATTATTATTATTATTCTTTTTTTTCTTCTTTGTTCTCCGGTACTTTTTTGTCCGCGAGTGTTCTCAGAAACTGTTCACCCAATTGAGCTAAAACCTTTTTAGGGTTAATAGGTGTGTAGTGTAGGTGTGCAACACGAAGGTTATTTTGCGCGCATACGCATGCACGTGCGTGCGCGTGAAATGAGTGAATTGACTGATATACTTAATATAGCTATTACATTTACATTTTTTGATGAAATGATTTGAAACTCATTATATAAAGATATATTAATAGTGTAGATAATGTGACACTGTCAAATTAGCACGAACTCACGCGCATGCACGTGCGCTTCGCTCTGATTGGCTGAAACAAAAAGCTCAATATCTTTTCTGTTTTTTGACGAAATGCTATGAAATTTAAAACTTAGGCATACTTTAGGATGTACTACAATATTATACATAACAATTGTCATGTAAGCACGCGCATGCACGTGCACTGCAATCTGATTGGCTTAAACTTTAAATGGCTATAACTCCTTTGTTTTTCAACCAAACAGTATGGGATTTAGAACATAGACAGACATAATGGACTCCTACAAGGCGGTGTAGTCGTCATGCACATGCATGCACATGCGTGCACTTGTGCTTTGCTGTGATTGGCTGAAACAAAAATCGCAATATCTTTTTTAATTTTTGACGAAATGCTTTGAAATTTTACACATAGTCATGCATTAGGATGTCCTACAATATGATATATAACAGTTGTCGTGAAAACATGCGCATGCACGTGCGCTGCAATCTGATTGGCTTAAACTTTAAATGGCTATAACTCCCTTGTTTTTCAACCAAACAGGATGGGATTTAGAACATAGACAGTCACAATAGACTCCAACAAGATGGTATGGTCGTCATACACGTGCGTGCACGTGTTCTTCACTCTGATTGGCTGAAACAAAAATCTCAATATCTTTTCCGTTCTTTGATGAAATGCTACGAAATTTAAAACATAAGCATACAATAGGATGTCCTACAATATGATATATAACAATTGTCATTAAATCACACGCATGCACGTGCGCTGAAATCTGATTGGCTTAAACTTTAAATGGTTATAACTCCCTTGGTTTTCAACGAAATAGGATGGTATTTAGAATATTGATAGACATAATGGACCCCTACAAGAAGGTATGGTCATCATGCACATGCTTGTAACGTGAAATGAGTAAATTAAAAATATGCTTGAATAAGTGTATTTTTTAATACTTCTGGATTTAATGCTTTGATATTAAGTCTATTTGAATATATATACATAGTGTAGAAAAGATGATATGATCATTACCCACATGCATTCACATGAGCTCGCATGTAATGCTAAAATTTAAATATATTTCGTAGTCTTCTGGGAAAACATTGTTTAAGTCTAAATTGCACAAAGTATGTCTTATTTGATAGAGTTTAAGGAAATATGGCACCAAAAGGGAGTTGGGGAGCGTTTGGGGAACATCTGTAACGGTCCCCGTTACAATTAGCCCTAGTTATTATTATTATTCTTTTTTTTCTTCTTTGTTCTCCGGTACTTTTTTGTCCGCGAGTGTTCTCAGAAACTGTTCACCCAATTGAGCTAAAACCTTTTTAGGGTTAATAGGTGTGTAGTGTAGGTGTGCAACACGAAGGTTATTTTGCGCGCATACGCATGCACGTGCGTGCGCGTGAAATGAGTGAATTGACTGATATACTTAATATAGCTATTACATTTACATTTTTTGGTGAAATGATTTGAAACTCATTATATAAAGATATATTAATACTGTAGATAATGTGACACTGTCAAATTAGCACGAACTCACGCGCATGCACGTGCGCTTCGCTCTGATTGGCTGAAACAAAAAGCTCAATATCTTTTCTGTTTTTTGACGAAATGCTACGAAATTTAAAACATAGGCATACTTTAGGATGTACTACAATGTGATATATAACAATTGTCATGTAAGCACGCGCATGCACGTGCACTGCAATCTGATTGGCTTAAACTTTAAATGGCTATAACTCCTTTGTTTTTCAACCAAACAGTATGGGATTTAGAACATAGACAGACATAATGGACTCCTACAAGGCGGTGAAGTCGTCATGCACATGCATGCACATGCGTGCACTTGTGCTTTGCTGTGATTGGCTGAAACAAAAATCGCAATATCTTTTTTAATTTTTGACGAAATGCTTTGAAATTTTACACATAGTCATGCATTAGGATGTCCTACAATATGATATATAACAGTTGTCGTGAAAACATGCGCATGCACGTGCGCTGCAATCTGATTGGCTTAAACTTTAAATGGCTATTGCTCCCTTGTTTTTCAACCAAACAGGATGGGATTTAGAACATAGACAGTCATAATAGACTCCAACAAGATGGTATGGTCGTCATGCACGTGCGTGCACGTGTTCTTCACTCTGATTGGCTGAAACAAAAATCTCAATATCTTTTCCGTTCTTTGACGAAATGCTACGAAATTTAAAACATAAGCATACAATAGGATGTCCTACAATATGATATATAACAATTGTCATTAAATCACACGCATGCACGTGCGCTGAAATCTGATTGGCTTAAACTTTAAATGGTTATAACTCCCTTGGTTTTCAACGAAATAGGATGGTATTTAGAATATTGATAGACATAATGGACCCCTACAAGAAGGTATGGTCATCATGCACATGCTTGTAACGTGAAATGAGTAATTTAAAAATATGCTTGAATAAGTGTATTTTTTAATACTTCTGGATTTAATGCTTTGATATTAAGTCTATTTGAATATATATACATAGTGTAGAAAAGATGATATAATCATTACCCACATGCATTCACATGAGCTCGCATGTAATGCTAAAATTTAAATATATTTCATAGTCTTCTGGGAAAACATTGTTTAAGTCTAAATTGCACAAAGTATGTCTTATTTGATAGAGTTTAAGGAAATATGGCACCAAAAGGGAGTTGGGGAGCGTTTGGGGAACATCTGTAACGGTCCCCGTTACAATTAGCCCTAGTTATTATTATTTTTCTTCTTCTTCTTCTTCCTGGGTACTTTTTTGTCCGGGAGTGATCTTGTAAACTGTTCGTCAGATGTAGGTAAAACCTTTTTAGGGTCAGTAGACATGTTATGTAGATTTGCGGAATCAAGGTCATTTTGCGCGCACATGCTTGCAAGAGCGTGCACGTGCAACACGTGAAATGACCAATATAATGGATATTGCCGTTACTTTTCTATTTTTTGATGAAATTTTTTGAAACTCATAATGTAAGGATACATTAGAAGTAGAGACAACACAGCATGGTCAAAATAGCAAGATCTCACGCGCATGCACGTGCGGTTCGCTCTGATTGGCTGAAACTAAAGTCTCAATATCTTTCTTGTTTCTTGTCATAATCCTTTGAAATTTTGAACATAGTCCTACATTATGAAGATCTACAGCATGATATAAAAGAATTTTCATAAAAGCATGCGCATGTGCGCGTGCTGCAATCTAATTGGCTGAAACTTTAAATGGCTATATATCCTTTGTTTTTTGACAAAATTCTTTGAAATTTAAAATATAGTCATGCATTAGGATAACCTACAATATCGTATAGAAAAAAAATCACGAAATCACGCACATGCATGTGTGCTGCAATCTGATTGGCTGAAACTTGAAATGGCTATAACTCCCTTGTTTTTCTACCGAACCGGATGGGATCTAGAACATAGATCGATGTAAGGGACTCCTACAAGAAGGTATGGTCATCTTGCACGTGCACGCACGTGCGTGCATTTAGAACGAGTATAATTAAAAATACACTTGAATGAGTGATTTTTATTACTTTTGGACGGAATGCTTTAATATATAGTATATTAAAATATATAGATAGTGTAGACAAGATGATATGGTCATAACTCACATGCATTCACATGCGCTGGGGTTCAATGCAAAAATTTGAATATAATTGATATCCTTTTGGGAAAACGTTGTTAAAGTCAAAAATGCACAGAGTTTGTCTTATTTAATGAAGCTTACAGGGAATATGGCACCAAAAGGGAGTTGGGGAGCGTTTGGGGAACATCTGTAACGGTTCCCGTTACAATTAGCACTAGTTTTTTTAATGATACTGATTGTTTTCATCATGTCGTTATAAAATTACCCCGAGAATGGCCTTGAAGTTACGTCATATTTTACATCATCAAAGGGGCATAATCCGAAATTTATGATATTGCAATTTTTAGAGTTATCGTTCTTTTAAATTCGACTTTCACGGAACGAGTCGGACTTAGATGAATTTTGTCAGAGATTAGTAATTTTACATATATTATAAAGAAATTTCACTTCAATGTTTGTTTAACTCTTATTAGAGCTGGTTTTTACTAGTATACTCATTTAACCGTACATCGGACACAAATTAACCATGCATCGGACACTTTCTGATGCAAAGTTAATCACTACCATTTTCATACAGAACCCAACTGACAGTTGGTTTTTGCTGAAATAGAAAATAAAAACTCTGAATTTACAGTCAAAATACAAGTTATCGATATATTACGTCTTGAATCTGATTCAATTCATTTCTACAAACCAGAGTATTTTAACGGATGAGAAAAAGGCGCGAATTACCGCATTACAAGCGTTTTAAAGCCTTTCAAAGGCAAAATAAGGCATATTGAATATTTCCATATTTGTGCAACGATCTCGTCAAATAAATTTAATTTGAGGGTTATTTCTTAGATAAATTATAAAAGTATATCTATATCAAGGATTTTAAAGCACTGTGATAAAGGTATGATATTTTTCGGTCGAAATACCGTCTGTCCGATGCATGGTTAATAATGCCCGATCCATGGTGAATTTTGAGTTTTTTAGAAAAAATCAATTTTTGGTGATATTTTCTCAATAAAAGGCTTATAATTGTGTCCCATATTTATATTTTAATTCATACTAAGTGTTAAACTCCATTTTTATAATTTTCCGTTGGTAGCGATATCACTAGAACTTGTTGAAGTACAAGGGTATCCGATGCATGGTGAATTCACCCTATCCTTGTTTGTGACTTTTTACACAATGCTATGTGTGGAAAAAACCGCTTTATGCAGCTGTATTTATAATATTATTTTAGACTGCATCACATATTTACAGTCATGACGAACATATAATAAAGATTAAATAACATTATAAGACAGGATAATAGTTATTAAATACAGTTACATAGAGAATAATACATACCCTTTTCCATATCACATCCTGTATCAGCCCGAGACACCAATATCAGCCAGAGGGCCGAAGGCCCGAGGGCTGATATTGGTCGAGGGCTGATACAGGATGTGATGTGGAAAAGGGTATGTTTTATTATATTTATTACATACTTAGTAATAAAATACAGTTGAGAAGAAAATAGTAAATAATCATGCATGGACTTCTTACATACATGTACACAGTCTAATGTCTCATAAGATTTGGGTTTGTTTCTATTTCTATTTCAATGCACTTGATCCGTAATTTGAAAATATTCTATAGTATTACATGTATTTGTAAATTAAGATTAACCTTATTTTCAAAAAGTTAAAATTAAGAGAATATGAACCCACCAAAAATTGTGTATGAGTACAAGTACTGTTATTGTGGTTTAATTTACTAAGGGTGTGATATTGACGTCACAATAGCCGTATCAGCCCTGCAGGGCTGATATGGATTTGCAGGGCTGATACGGATATCAGCCCCGCAAATCCATATCAGCCCTGCAGGGTTGATATGGCTATTGTGACGTCAGCCATATCGCATATGCAAAAAACCTGTATTTATTACTAAGTGTGTAATAAAATGAGTTAACTTAACCTAGCTTATGTTATTTATCAGATGATTGCAGTTTTTTTTGTACAGATTTTAAATTTCGACACCACAGTTTTGGCCCTACCCTACCTTACTTTATAAAACTTTGACTTTACCCTCAGTGAGCATTTACAAAATCTCAGGGTTATGTCTTTTTTTAAACAAACTGAATCTTTCTACATGAGGAAGATTATGAACCAATAGCTAACACTGGAACTGCGATTCTCAAGAAAACAGATACTCAGGTCCAAGGCAAATGATTTTTTTTTACAAACTTTGAAGAATCTTCACTACGTGTATATGAGTATGCTTATGAATCAATAGTAAACTGTGAATACGATTTTTTTCAAGCAAAAATGTTTTAAATCCTTTCTCAAGATGTGGGTTGCTTTCAAGTCTTCTATTGCCAAAAAGATAAACGCCCAGAAGAATTGATCTGATCAATATGCAATTCATAACATGTATTTATGGAACAATAAGTCTATAGTGGCATATTTTTGCCCTCTACACGCAAGATAAATTATGTTAACATGCAAGAAAATTATGTAAACATGCAAGATAATTATTTCTTCATGCAAGATAATTATGCTGACATGCAAGTTACAAATCTTGTATGAGAATCTGATTTTAATACGGTCAAGATCACGTACGTAAGCCCGTATCTGACATCGAAGATGAAAGATGCAACAGAATTGTGACAATATACGGTTTAAATATATGTTAACATGCGATATAATTATGTAGAAGTGCAAGATATTTATGTCAACATGCAAGTTAATTATGTAGACTTGCCAATTATTCATGTGAACATGCAAGTAAATTATGTTAAAATGCAAGATAATTATGTTGACAGGTTGCTTATTTATGTCAACATGCGACTTAATCATATCAACCTGCGAGTTATATTTTTACATACAAGATATCTATGTCAACATGCAAGATAATAAATTGCATATTAATTTACATATCTTGCATGTTGATACATGTATAATTATCTTGCATGTTGACTTAAATAAGTCGCAGGTCGACATAATTTTCTTGCATGTTGACATAAATAAGTCGCATGTCGACATAATTTTCTTGCATCTTGCATCTAAAATTTCAGATACAGGTGTTAGTTTGTAAATTTACTCATATTTAAATTATATTTTCATATAAGATTGGTAACTTGTCAACATAATTAACTTGCATGTTGACATAAATATGTTGCACATAGTAAAGTTGCATGTTAACATAATTTCTCTTGCATGAAGGGGGCAGAAATATGCCACCATGTAAATCGATGGGTGGATATAGGTACTAGTATTTGTGGACAGAACTCTAGATAGAAGTATAGTTTTTTTCCTATTTTTTGTGAGGGATGAGTTATTTTAAATTTATCTATTCCATGTGAGGTCATGAAATCAGATCTTTTCATTGCGAATATTTTCAAAATTCAAGCGATAATGTACTTTATGTTTTAAAGGAAAAAATTAACCCAGAAAAGTAATCTGACCAATGCTAAATAACTAGTTTTTTGCTCTACTGGCCAGGGACTAAAAAGCTTATGCGCTAGTAATGTGTCTGGCGTCCGTTCGTCTGTCAGCTGTCTGTCTGCCTGTCTGTAAACATTTTTTCAAAATGCTACTGTTCTTACAGTTTTGGTCTGATTTCAATATAATTTGGCGCACAAGTAGACTACATTAAGATACATAATTCTGCATATCAGTTTTTGATTTCAATGAACAGTGTTGCCGTGGTTACTAAAAACAGAAATTCCTTTTTGCCACTTACTATTTTAGGAGGTTAAAGGTAGGGGCTTAGTAAACCGTTGCCTGACCCGGCAATGTATCTTTTTCATAAGAAATTTACGAAGTTAAGGAATGAAAATCAAACAGAGATCTGAATCACCCTTGATGGATGTCTGGCTGACCTTTTAACACGTAAGGTCAGTATTTACATACTCAAATGTCTACAGATTTTTCCATTTACTCGGTCATGACAAGCGGTTGTGATCGGTCGACAGGGGATATTTCCTCCTCCATGGCATGGAATATATGAAGATAACGAACAGTATAAGGCTCAAAGTTCCATTAAGCAATATAAATTTGGAGCAGAGCAAACACAGACCTCCAAAACATCAGAAGCGGGATCAGGTTCCATGGAGAAGTAAGCATCCCCTGCCGACCGGTCACATCCGCCGTGTGCTCCTTTCAAGTTCGGAAAAATAACGGAAAAATCAGTCGACAATTCAGTTTTTGAATAAGGGCCTATAACAATTAGTATGAAAAATGCCAGACATCATGTACAATGTAAAATGATAAATTGTATTTGCTGACAAAGTCTTGTAGACCAATGTTTGCTCTAATTTGCATTGTTTTAATGGCATTGAGAACTTATTAATTTGGTTATCTTTGGTCACTTTCACGACTTTCGAATGTCTACAATACTTTTGAAGGAGGATCGTTGCAAAAATTTTTTTTTCTTGTTTCGAGCTTCATTTTAATTGTAGTAATTTTTAAAGTTATTGTTTTTGCTTGAGGAATTGATATCCTCAATAATATTAGCAATTTCTGTAGTTCTGGTTGTTATTTTCAGGCCAGTAGTAAAAATATCAACTTCATACAGCAAATAAATAAATGTTTTTTATATATGTGTTGTCTAACCATGCAACATAGTTTCATCTACTTAGTACATTCCACCTTTCAAAAGAAAAATGTTCCTTTGCAATCGATAACTAGATTGTCACACCAGATACCTTCTTACACACCAGGTACCTTCTTACACTGTCTTATAATTTTTTCTAATATGATGCAATATGATTTTTTAAAGTTTTATTGGGACGTCCAGATGTACGCCTTTTCTATTGTAAGGGCTTAGATTCTGTTTCACTTACGTTTACCTTTCTGTGTAGATCTCGGAATTTAACAGTCACCTACGGACTCAACGCTTTAAAAACGCAAAATCAAATACGTGCGTTTGTACGTACGCAAGTTTTCACATTTTCTATTCATTATCACCGTGTGAAATGCAGCCCAAGGACATAATACCTTCTCCCCTATCATGTCCGTTGAGTGACTCTTATCAGAACAATTAGAGTGACATAATGTTTATTCAATTAATCCGTTAATTGATATCTATTTGTATTCTTCACTCTTTCATTAATTCTATTGTTAAAATATCACTTTGTATCTTTATATTCATTGTCATGTTAGAATACTGGCAGTTGGAGAGCGACAGCCAAGCCGCTCGGACCACCGACTCCCGACCTTGTAGATTTTGTTAAGTTTTAGGAGTTTTAATAAATTTGTAAAACGATACCGACTTAAACAATTTCTCTTGGTTACAATTGGTGAGAGAATCCGGTGTATCAACTTTTTAGCTTGATACGCGATCCCGTAAGGTACCTCAGAGCTAATTTCCCCCAAAATGGATTCGTACCAGTACGCGTTTGGACCAGCGTGGGATACACCATACCGTTCGAGGTACTTCGTACATAACGAACATCCAACATGTAGAAGATGCGGACTAAGACATACATGGTTTTGTTGTGCTGCTAGGATTTCCAAGTGCTTTAGTTGCGGCAGGAATGGACATTTCGCGCGGATGTGTAAGACACCGAAAACTGACCGCCGAAGTGACGTTTCGGCTATCAAAGTTACAGGGAAAACAGACAGCTCAACACAAACAGAAAGAAAGAAATCCAACAGTAAAATTCAACGTGACAGAGAAAGGAGACGGAAATTTAACGAAAGGCGTTTGATCTTAGCAGAACTTCCTTTTTCAAAAATCAAGGAGTCGGACTTTAAAGAGGAACTTTTTCTTGATCACATAAAGGCTTTGCACTACAAAATGAATGTTTTGCGCAAGGAGGCTGACCACCACACTGCGCGTGCGACATTTTTCGAGAAACGCCATACTATGTTGTTAACAGAACTTAAAGAACGCGGCAAGTTGGTTTTTAAACTGGAAGAGGAAGTGGAGCGAATGTCTAACGTAATTCAAAAGAAAGAAAAGGAACTACAAACAGTTACAACAAAGTTTCACAGGACCGATAGACAATTTCCTAAGCACACAAGTGATGTGACACGGTGTTCAAATGGCAGACAGTTTAAGTTTGCCGGGTACAGTGACTGTCTTAATCCCGGTTCCAGATTTTTCGCAGAGGGGACAAGTGCCAGGCCCCAAAGATGTACGCAACCTTGGAACACGAGGACGTGTTCATTTGGAGGAAGAGGCAACTATCACCGTGTGAAATGCAGCCCAAGGACATAATACCTTCTCCCCTATCATGTCCGTTGAGTGACTCTTATCAGAACAATTAGAGTGACATAATGTTTATTCAATTAATCCGTTAATTGATATCTATTTGTATTCTTCACTCTTTCATTAATTCTATTGTTAAAATATCACTTTGTATCTTTATATTCATTGTCATGTTAGAATACTGGCAGTTGGAGAGCGACAGCCAAGCCGCTCGGACCACCGACTCCCGACCTTGTAGATTTTGTTAAGTTTTAGGAGTTTTAATAAATTTGTAAAACGATACCGACTTAAGCAATTTCTCTTGGTTACATCATGATGAAACTGTGACAGTATTGAATCTAATTTTGAAAATATTATGTAATTATAAAGCAAATCTGACAAAATACAAAATCAATAAATGTTATGTAGCATATATTTATGCTTCTTAAGAAATAGAAAAAAAAACGGGGAAAAACGAACACTGATCGACTCTTTTTAAAAAATCTATTAAAATACAAATCTGTGAAAATGGCGTAAATGACTTTGGTGTCAGATAACTTAATATAATAAGATGAACTGCTTTTTGTACATATTTAAATTAATCGTTTCTAAACTCTGGATAGTCTAGATGGTTAAATGTTTTGAGCTTTTGAGCTGAAGCCTCGAATGAGCTTTCCCAATTTGTAATTGTTGTTGTTGCCCTCGTCGTTAATTCTGTCATCGTAAACATTTCATATTTTTATCTTTTTCGCAAAAGATCAAGAACCAATGGGGCAAATTCAAGAAAACTTTATACAGATTATTTTTGATAACGATAAGAGGACTTTTTTTCAAACGAGGCATCGAACCTTCTATATGGTTAAATGTTTTGAGCTGAAGCTTTGAGTGAGCTTTTCTGATCAAATTTTGTCATCTGTAGTTGTTGTTGTTGACCTCGTCGTTATTGCTGTCATCGTTAACATTTCATATTTTTTTTATCTTTTTCAACCAAATTATATACAGATTATTTTTGATAACGATAAGAGGACTTTGTTAAAACGAGGAGTCGAACCTTCTAATAAGGATAAATACGTCAGTAATTAAAAGATAGTAAAATCTGGGTGGGACAAATTCTTCTCAATAACTACCGCTACAGATAAGCTAAAACGTGTACAAATTCTTCTCAATAACTACCGCGACAGATAAAATAAAACTTGTACAAATTCTTCTTGTTATTTTCAGGCCAGTAGTAAAAATATCAACTTCATACAGCAAGAAAAGAAGAGTTGAGATGAGAGACCTTCTACTCGTTTTCTCCTTGTTCTCAATGAGGTTAAATGAGTCCATGTAAATTTAAAAAAGTTTTTCGAAAGATATAATTATTACAAATTGATTCTCTCTATTACTAAAATCTAAGTCTATATAGAATTTTTTGTTTCATACATATTTTTTTTCAAAGTGCGTTAAATGCCTCCATGTTTATGTACACTCTTCTTTTCTATTATAAGGGCTTAGATTCTGTTTCTTTTACGTTAACCTTTCAGTGTAGATCTCGGAATTTAACAGTCACTTACGGACTCAAAGCTTTATAAACGCAAAAATCAAATACGTGCGTTTGTACGTAGACAAGTTTTAACATTTTCTAGTCATGATGAAACTGTGAGAGTATTGAATCTAATCTTGAAAATATTATGTAATTATAAAGCAAATCTGACGAAAAACAAAATCAATAAAAATTATGTAGCATGTATTTATGCTTTTTAAGAAATAAAAAAAGGGGGGAACGAACAGTGATTTATCTTTTTAAAAAAATCTATTAGAATACAAATCTGTGAAAAAGGCGTAAATGACCTTGGTATCAGATAACTTAAAATAATAAGATGAATTGCTTTTTGTGCATGTATATCTAAATTAATCGTTTATAAGCTCTGGATAGTCTAAATTGTTAAATGTTTTGAGCTTTTGAGTTAAAGCCTCGATTGAGTTTTCCTATCAATTTTTTGTAATTTGTAATTGTTGTTGTTGCCCTCGTCGTTATTGCTGACATCGTAAACAAAAGAGCATCGAACCTTCTTCTAAGGATAAATACTAGTAACTAAATAAAAATACTAGCAGTTATCTGGTTTTGGCAATTTTAAATTTTTCTCAATAACTACAGAGGCAAATAAGATTTTAAAAACGTGTTTGTTCAAATTGACTGCCATCAGGGGATACAGTGGGGTCTTAATAGGGAATTATACTAGTATATGTCTTACAAAGAAATACTTAGAATTTAAAATTATTTTTTCTCAAAATCAGCAAATTGTTAATGAGTTTGATGTATGTGAAAGCATCTTCAAATAGTGTTATTTAAAGATTTTTTCAAGTCGTGACCTCTAGGGGGTAGGGTGTAGCCACAATATTAATGGGTAATCGAAGTTTTACTTGTTGACTTTATCCATTAAAAAAACAATGATGTTTGACCGTAGAGTGAGAAGTTGGACCTCTGACGTCATAGGGTGGGCGGAGTCAGATCATATATCTTATTGCATTTGTCGGAGTTCGACAGAACTACAGTGCGGGTAAAAGAAATTTACATCATATGTCAAAATAAAAAAAGGTATAAAACATATCTTAACTGTGTTCTTGGCCAAAATGCAGTTTATCGACCTCTCGAACCAAACTGTTTGCCTTCGGCCAAACAACCTCGTGCAAACAGTTTGGTTCTTTGGTCCGACATAATGCATATTGCCCTCGAAATCAGTTAATAAATGTATAGTGTGATCATCGAAAAAAAAATCGATCCATTTAAGCTGTATGATCTACATTTACTGAAAACCAACTGTATTTGCAACAACACTATGACAAAATTCGACGGATTGCGATCCTTTCGTGACTAACTTTTTTGCGACTGATGAATCTATACAGATAATTATTTTGCAGCGATGAAAAATGGTATGTTTATTGCCAAATCGTGCACGTTATTTATAACAGTACACAAATAAAAGTTCATTCACTGTATACAAGTTTATCTACAAGGACTTGACTATCGATGGTTTAACACCCTCCCCCTCTTTCCAAAAAATCCAATTTCTTTTTCCTGAGAAATGGATTAATAACTGACCATTATTTTTCGTTTATATTCTGTTTTCATTTGTGTCATGCAATACATTTACTTCTTGGAATAAAATACTAGCTTTTTGATTTATTAAAATGTCAGTAGTGTGTAACTTTGAAGAGAGATGTCTTGTAAATTTGCAATTTTGAAACGAAAATTTTTAAATACATGTAGTTATCCTTCAAAAGTAGCTTATTGTGCCTAAAATTAGTATGAAAAAACGCCAGTCAGCTTTTGACTGAATAATAAATTGTATTTTTTTTTTACTTTCACGACTTTCAAATGCCTACAATACTTTTTACGGAGGATTGTTGCAAAAAAAGTTTTGTTTTAAGCTTCATTTTGAGACTTTTAAAATCAAAAATAGTTTTTTTAAAGTTATTGTTTCTTGCCAGAGAAATTCATATCCTCAATAATGTTTGTAATTTCTGTAGTTCTGGAGGTTATTTACAGGCCAGTTGTAAAAATATCAATGTCAATCAACAGATAAATTAAAAAAAAAAAAACGTGTTGTGCCTATAGAGTTATATTTTCTTAAGACATTTTACCTTTCAAAAGAAAATAGTTCCATTGCAATCGATAGCTAGTTATTTTTTAATTATTTCTTTTAATTTTCATAGTTAATCGAGGGATCTAGCACATTATTCCTATATTGCAAGGAAAAAGTTTACGGAGACTGACAAACCAGTTATTTATACGGTACCTTTTTACACTGTCTTAAAAGTTATTATTTTTTTTTTTAAATGTTTCTTACATGCTTCAATGTGAAGTTTCAAAGTTTTATTCTGAAGAGAAAATGTACGTAATATCTACTGTAAGGCCTTACATTCTGTTTCTTTTACATTTACATAACTGTGGAGATTTCGGAATCTGACATTCGCCTAGGTACTCAAAGCTTGTAAAGCGCAAAGAAAAAAAACTGTGCGCGTTTGTACGTACGCGTTTTCACATTTTCTATTCAAGATGAATTCGAAACTGTGAGAATGTTTAATCTAGTCTTGAAAATATTACGTAATTCTAAAGCAAATCTGGCAAAATACAAAATCAATAAAAGTTATATAGCAAATATTTATATGCTCTTTAAAAAGTGAAAGTGAGAAAAAAAAAACAGTAATCGATCAAAAAATATCTATTAAAAAAAAGATCTGTGAAAATGGCGAAAATAACTTTGATAATAGCATTTATTTTTTGTCGTCAAAGTCAACTAAGATGAATTGCCTTTTTACATAATTATTTAAGTTAATCGTTGATAATCTCTGGATAGTCTATATGGTTAAATGTTTTGAGCTGACGCGTTGAGTGAGCTGTTCTGATCAAATTTTGTCATCTGTAGTTGTTGTTGTTGACCTCGTCGTTATTGCTGTCATCGTTAACATTTCATATTTTTTATCTTTTTCAACCAAACTATATACAGATTATTTTTGATAACGTAAGAGGACTTTGTTAAAACGAGGAGTCGAACCTTCTTATAAGGATAAATACGTCAGTAATTAAAAATAGTAAAATCCGGGTGGGACAAAATAAATTCTTCTCAATAACTACAGAGGCAGATAAGATCAAACTTGTGTGCGTTCAAACCGAGTCTCGACAGGAGATACAGTGGGGATTTAGGGAATACTAGTATATGCTTTACAAAGAAATACAAAGAATTTTTAAAAACATTTTTTCTCAAGATCAGCAAATTGTTAATGAGTCAAATTTATGTAAAAGCATCCTCAGATAGTGTTATTTAAAATTTGTTCAAATCCTGACCTTACGGCCTCATGCAAACACTTTGGTTTCTGGTTCCAACAAAACGCATGCTGCTGTCGAACTCTGTCAATCAATTATAGTTTTTGCATGGAAATAAAAAAAATTGATCTTTCAAAACTTTATAATCTACAATTGCTAAAAACCAACATAACATGCTGTTATCGAACTCTGTCAATCAATCATATTTTTTTCATTGAAATAAAAAGATTGATCTTTCAAAACTTTATAATCTACAATTGCTAAAAACCAACTGTTATTTGCAACAACACTATGACAAGATTTAACAGATTGCAGTCCTTTCGCGACTAACTTTCTGTACAACTGATGAAACTATTCAGATACTGGTTTGCAGCGGTATGTTTGTTGCAAAGTTGTGAATGATAATAGTACAGGAATAAAAGTTCATTTTCTGTATGAATCATATGGAGATAACGAACAGTATTCAAGATCAATAGTCCATAAAACAATACAAAACAGGAGCAGAGCAAACGCGTGGGAGGTGGGATCAGGTGCCATGGAGGAGTGAGCATCCCCTGCTGACCGGTCACACCCGCCGTGTGTTCCTTGTCATGATCGGAAAATAACGGAAAAATAAGTCTTCAATTCAGTGTATAAATAATGAACTAACAATTGATATGAAAAACTTGAGTCAGCATTTGACTCAATGAGAAATTGTATTTGCTGAAATGGTCATTATATCGACCATAGAACATACGAAATGATTACTGTATACAAGTTCATTTACAAGGACTTTACTATCGACGGTTTCACACCCTCCCCCTCTTTCCAGAAAAACCACCAGAATTTTTACCAGACAGATACATTAATAATTGACCATTATTTTTCGTTTATGTTCGGGTTTCATTTTTTTTTCTGTTCACCTGAAATATATTTACTTCTTGGAATAAAATATTAGCTTTTTTTATTCAAACATTTTTTTTATTATGTATAAACAGAACAAGATTGGACAGCAGGCACTGCCTATATAAGTCCTTTCCATAATAGCTTTTTAATATATTAAAGAGTCAGCAATGTGGAATCTAAAGAAACTTTTTTTGTTAATTTGCAATTTTGAAACGAAAATTATCAGAAAGTTATCCTTTAAAAGTAGCTTGTTTTCTATTGCAATATAAGAATCACCAGCCAAAGACCACTATTTTGTCGAGTAGGTATGTCATGTCGACTTGTACATAGATTGTGATCCTGCGCATGCCATATATTGTAACGCTGAATAGATATTTTCGTAGTCTTCACATATTGTCTGCCTACATAGATTCTCGTCATGCATCTACAAGCAGCCTGCACATATTGTCGACCTACATAGATTCTGGTCAGCATGGATTCTCGCCCTAGTAGATTGTCGTCTGCAATGTCAACGTCAATCACACACTTTTAATTGCTCTCGTCTCAAACTTTGAAATCGTAGAAAATACATGAATGTTGTTGAAAAATTTTAAGGTCACGTTTTCTCCAGGTTATGAACAAAAAAATGTATTCAAATGAAATAATCATTAAGACTTGAAATTGTTTTTATGTCACTTTCTAATTTAAAAAAAAAATGATATGACGATGACCAGTACCTTACTCGGTATCTATTCTGGTCCCGAATTTATCTTATTGTCTGATACTGCAAGATTTTTTTTTTCAAATGTTCATATTGAGATGCATTGGTTTTGTTTGTTTGTATGTTGTTTAACATCCCTCTCGAGAATTTTTTCACTCATATGGAGACGTCACTGTCTGCCAGTGGAGAGCTGCAAATTTGGTCCTATACTCGGCACTTACAGCGATCCTTAATTATCATCATGAACGTAGGAGAAATCTAAATTTGTTTTTTGTGATTCAGAAAAAAAAGAAAAGCGTTAAAAAATTACATGGAGAATGTGTGTTGCACTCAGGCAGATGGTTAATTTTTTAATATAAATGTAAAAATGAATATATAGTTTTGACCCTTTTGTACTAACATTTTAGTTCACGCAATCAGTCATAACTCATTTACGCTCAGAATTTCTCGCCAAGTTCGTACCTCGCACACCTCCATTGTGATCTTGTTACCTAATTCCTCGAAATGTTATATCACTGGGTCTGTCTCTGAATTAACAACACTACATTGGATCTCTGAATTAACAACACTAGGTTTAATAGAACTCTTACAATGTTTGTAATTCGAACTCGAATATAAGAAAATTTTACACATGAAAGTCTTTTGGCGAACTTTTATTAGATTGGAATTATGAAATGATCACAGAAAATTGACCCTCGTTGAAAATTGACTCGGGGTTAAATTTTTCAACATTAAATATTGAACTGGATGTTTTTTATCCGAAAATCGAGACCAAAGGTTGTGAAAATTATACCAGTCATTTTACACCAGCTTGGTTAATAGTTTCTTTTCTCTGATGACATCAACACACATATTGACTCCAGCAACATGTACAAACTTTTGAACTGTCTTTGATCTGGAAATTATACAAGCTTTACGTAATATATCTTGATTTATTTAGCTAAAATTTATTTTCAAATTTAATTTTTTAAGAATAATAAAAGTAAGAATGATGTCATTGTGATTATATATGTACGTTGTAGATAAGTGACCAGTTTTACTTATTTTAATTTTTGAGGCATTGGTGTCTTTGACAACCTTACTAATTTCACAGCATTATGATTTTTAAAGCAAACTGTCATTTTTCTTTTTAATCAGAAGTAAATTTTATTTAATCATTTGTTGTACTTACATTTCGTTTATAATATCTAGTTTTTTATATACAGCGCTTTAGCTTAATTCAAAATTTATTGCAAAAGTAGCTGCCAATGATATCAAAAAGCTTGGACTTTATTTTATCGTGGGGAATTTTTGTATTTAAAGTAAAAAGGTTGATAATTGTTTTAATGTAATTGATTTTGGTAAAATTTTGTGATTTCAAATTTTCCAAAAGTGCCATTTAATTTTAAGTTTCCACATCTGAAATACACTTCCTCTCGAATATATTGTTGTACAGTCCTACTGGAGTTTCTTCTTCTGTACGGCTAATATTTTAGTGAGGGACCAAGAAAGAGGCCTGGTTAATCATTTAGTGGAACCCACTATGTATCTATGTAAGGATTTTCGTGAAAGTGTGGAATCCAATTTTGATATGGTTAATCAAATTTATTTTTGCTGTTGGGAATATCAAAAATGTTCAAGACTGACATATTATTTGAAAAAAATATTCCTTAGAAATGGAGCTGTGGGTATGAGTTGAATTACCACATGTAGAAATAAATCCCAGTTCCTCTAAAAAAAAAACAAGTAAAACTAGAGGTACTGTGAGCAATGAACTCACTAAATGATACCCCCCGCCCCCCATATGAATATAATGGCAGTGTCTATGTTTTGCTCTGGAAAATCAAGAATATGTGTCAGATCAAAAAGTAAAATAGGAGGTGCACAATGGCAATATGTAATTAAGAATTTGTGAAAGTTTCATTAAATTTCCTTCGGTGGTATGAGAGGAGTTGCGGATAAGAGATGGGTACCCCAAAGCGTAACAGACGGAGGGACGGACGTACCGATTACTATATACCCTCCCACTTTTCAAGCGGGGGGTATAATAATGAGCCTTACAACAAAGACAATGTTATCGTCTGCTTTGTCAGCAGGGACCAGTATATACAAATAGAATAATTAGTCCTATTCAGATTCCATTATTTTTCCGTTGAAGTAATGAAAGGTCAGTACATGAAGATCGCGAGTCGTCTGCTAAAATATTACAATAACAATAATATACTTTATAAGTGTTTTGAAGGATGTTCTTAGTGTTTGAGGTAGTAGAGTTACAATCTGTCTTTTAAAATTAAGATACATACATGTACTTACATGTAGTAAGCATCGTAAGGGCTTCGACTGTTAAGCAAATTATCCCATGTTTCCCACTATCGTTGATGCCATGGCATACTATACTAACTAGACAGTGATTTATGGAACGCCGTCACTGCCTTATAGCATTACACTAGTATTGCATTGTGTCAACCTTCCATTACATTATGTCAACTCTTTATGACATTTACTCACACTACTATTGCATTGTTTCTACCTTCCATTACATTATATCAACTCTTCATGACATTCACCCACACTACTATTGCATTGTGTCAACCTTCCTTTACATTATGTCAACTCTTCATGACATTTACTCACACTACTATTGCATTGTGTCAACCTTCCATTACATTATGTCAACTCTTTATGACATTTACTCACACTACTATTGCATTGTGTCAACCTTCCTTTACATTATGTCAACTCTTTATGACATTAACCCACACTACTATTGCATTGTGTCAACCTTCCATTACATTATGTCAACTCTTCATGACATTTACCCACACTACTATTGCATTGTTTCTACCTTCCATTACATTATGTCAACTATTTATGACATTTACACATACTACAATTATATTCCGTCAACTTGCATTTCGTTATGTTTACTTTTCATGACATCTTAGTTTTTATTAACTGATGTGAAAAGCTCATGTCATACTGTGCGCACTCTTCTACATTATGTCGATTCACTATTACGTTATGAGAACACGGGTATCCTCGGCCTTTATATGAGCATAACGTATTTTCCGCGTTCCGCAAGCACTAAAAATGGCGGGAGAGAAAATGTCGTAGAAGAGATTCTCAGCGATTTGGGAATGGCATCTTTAAATGAAAATTTTAAGCGACAAATGATTGACAATCTTAAGCTTGAAACGTGCAAAGCCTTAACACTGCGACTGTGAATTAAAGTCACGTCGAAATTCAATGGTGTTTACTTTAAACTGATAATTAAATAAATCAAATATTATGAGTCGTGCAACAATTTTTTTTTTCTTTTTATTTTGAATTGTTTTTTTTTAATAAAAGTCTTAAACTTTGTTGGACATTGCATTACTTTCACATTAAGTTTAGCTGAATTAAGTTGAAAACTTTTTTCTATAAAACTATAAAGCCCGAGAGCTTCTCCGCTTTTCGCCCTTGGTCTCAAACCATATACCGTCCCCCTTCCTTGTTCAAGATTCCCCATATTCAATTGATTTAGATGAGTGACTGGTAGATTTTTGTAATAGAATTCTGGCCCTGGAATGGTAAAATTTTTTTACTAATTCCAGTGACGTAGCATCTTTTTTTGAAAGAGGAGGTCAGCCAGAAAAAAAAATTATTTACCCGAAAAAACTTGACAAGCCAAGAAAAAAAAATTGTCCAAGCCCGAAAATCCTATTGCGGGGAGAGGGGTCCAACTTCGATCAGTCCTATTTTTTCCCAGATTTACTACATTACCCTTAGTGGACTATACTTCAGCAAAAAGTGGGGGTGGAGGCTGTACAGTTTCAATGAACATTACATTTTCTGTAGTAAAGTTATGTCTGGGAAAAGAGGGGGGTTGATATTATGTGCCTGTAATTCGTCCTAATCAATCAGGACCCTCCCCCCTTCTTACCAGTCATTAAAACACGGTCGTCAACATTCATTATATACTAGATACACAGCTTTGAGATAATGTAAATGTATTTTAAAATCAGATAATGAACTTTTGGAATCAACATGAGAAAGAGTTAACACAATATAAAGATATTTTTAAATCACGTAAGAAAGATTTGACATAACGTAATTATATATCCACATCACGGAATCGAGTTTTGACATAATAAAGTGATAAAGTGTTGATATAATATTAAGATATGTTCACATTATGTTTTACACTTTTTACACCACGTAATAAAGCACTGACATAAAGGTAAGATGTGTTCACCACATCATGATGCCCTCGCCGTAAAATAAAGATAAATCCATATCACGTAATAATGCTTTGATATAATAGAAATATACACTCTCAAAAAGGAATGGGCTTTGGACTTCAGGTAATGATAAGTTTAATTATAAAACACAATTTACTTGACGTATTGCAATTTTTACCTCACATATAAAGAAATGAAATGATGTAAAGAAACATTCATTTCATGTAAAAAAGTTTTAACACAATGTAAACACATTATTACTTCACATGAATTTTTTACTTCAAGTTATGAAGTGCTGACATAATGGAAGGATGTATTTACTTCATGTAATGCAGCATTGACATGATGTTAAGATATATTTACATCATCTCATAAAAATTGGACAAACGTAAAGATATGTTCACATCATAAATGATAAATTGACATAATAAATGCATAGTTGGATGCTATAAGGCAGTCATGGCGTTCCATAGTGATTCCTTAAATAATATAATAAACAGAGATTCAGCAGTTCCATTCTACCCTCCTATCTTTACAAGAAATAACACCTTCCCAGTAGGAATATTGGAGGTTTAAATTGTTAGTTTAACAAACAAAATTGTTAAATTTTCACAAAATATACTTTCTAAATGATTTCATACATTTTCATGTCATTCCAAACCGTTATATAAAAATATATTATTTATATACCTTTTAGCATTGTAATTACAAATATTTGTCTCATTTGAAATTTTGACACCTCAGAAATAACTTTACTATTTCTAAGGCTTCATGAAATACGGAGGTAACAAATAGTAATTAAGTTCATTCATAAAAATACGAAACTACTATCTGGGGTCAATAGATACATAGTTTTTAATTTATGTACAGTAAACTATAACAAGTTAATTAAAGGGGCCGAATTACAAACTTTCTGATATTGTAAGACGCCTTGCCAATTTAATATATTTGTTAACTATTGATGTCCTAAAATAAGTCTGTTTATTCCAATTCATATTGAATTAATATTGAATATTTTGAATTTAGTTTAGTGTGCAAAAGACCTTGCATTATATAAATTTCTTTTTGCATTTCACGTTTAGGACTTCGTGCGTTTAAATTCCAAAACTTTTCCAATGAAAGAAAAATAATATTCTATTTAGAAATATTAATTTTATCTCACATAACTATCATGCTTTGGAAAGCTTTAAATTCTGACAAACAGAAGATACGAATAGTGTTACGTACTCTTTGTATTTATCTCAAGTCTCCATATTTTACCACAAAGCTCTAATGATTTTAGATCTAATTTTATGATGGCTCACACACATTTTAAAACTGTTAAAAAGAATCGTGCTGGTATTGAAGTTTTTTAGCGTCATAAAAATCTGATCGTCTCCTTTCAAGGTCTTCAAAACCGCTTAGTTAAAACTTCCACTGTCCATATTATTTAAGCACACACAAAAAAATAATAAAGTCCGGCATATTCGACTGATAAAATTAGGCATTTTGCACAATTATTTATATTCTTTAAACTTCTTTGATCTCGCAAATATTGCAATAAATCCAGACCCAAGTGCTAAATTGCTCTTGATATCTTACCGGTGTTGTAGAGAAGAATTCCCCCTCCCCCTAGCCAGCTCCCCCCCTCCGGAAATCGTACTCTAGAGGAGGACTCTGAGGGGAAAATTTCAAACCAGAGCCAAATTTCCCCCTCTTTCTTTCACCGAGTAGGATTTCCCCCTTCTTATGGAGCCAATATAAACCACACCCGCAATTTTTTGTACCAAAAAAATTAACGACAAACTGATTTTAAATGGTAAATTAAATGGAGTGTTTTTCTACTTATGAAGTAAGAATTTTCTAAGCATAAGTTGCAATCATGTAGTCTCAACACAAATATTAATTCTTTTAAAAGAAACAAATTCAGATTCAATCTTTTGGCAAAAACTACCTCAATATCTCCATTCGTTTAGAAAAAAAAAAACATTGCGAAAAATCCTTAAAAATTGAAAAGGTCGTAATTCCATAAAAAATCTATTGAAGCGGAATAATATACAAACTCGAACTTTAACTCAGCAAGATACACCCCATACCAAAAATCAGGTCAATATCTTTAAACTTATAGAAAAAAAAGTGCGGAAAACCATTTGGGACAGACAGAGGTACAACTATACAGACAGATTGACAGACAGACGAAGAGTAAATCTATAGTCGCCATGGTTTCATTGATTTATTTGATCTAAAAATGGTTAAACAATTGTTGAGAAAAATGAGATTTAAAATTTTCATCTTCGTGTAGTTATTTTCAATACATCTGGTAAACATTTTAAAGAAGGGACACTTGTAACAATGAACCACCCTTCCTCCTTCAAAAGATAAGTACAGCAGTTATAATTTATTGGGGGGGGGGGGGGGGTTGGCTCTGGGGAAAATTGCTACACAGAATAAGATCCACCCCCCCCCCCTGGAAAATTGAATAGATTACTTTTGACCGTTTTATATTTGAGTCAAGGTCTGGTCAAGGCCATTACCTTTCCCCTGAACATTGAGAATAAAAATGACTGCATCCAATCATGTGATAGGGTCTTCTATTTCAAAAGATTATATTTTTTTTTGCATAAAAAGATATTACTATATAGGGTCTATAAGATGATATTACCAAATTGACACAAATAGTTTAACAAAAATGTACATGTATTTTTGCCAATCCAAATTTTCTCTATTTTTCTTAAATCTTTTAGGATATTTAAGTTATTTTTATATGCGCCCTATATTTAAATTTTTCTTATTTTCACATATGGTTAAGTGGTCATATAGAGATACAAAATTATACAAAAACAATAAGTTTTGACCGTTTATGCTACGTTCCCACTGTCGTGCGGACAGTTACGCACGTCACGATTGATCAATCGTAGTTGATCGCGGACTTTTTATTGAATTTTATGCCAAGATACGAAGAGATGCGTATAGGTGCGTTTTCATACGTTTCGTTACGCTTTTATGCGCTATGCCCGCGATGGATTAATTTCATGTGTGCGATCTCTGACGATTTGACTACTGTTCGGATAAGATGATTTACGTTTCAATAGGATTATCCAGATTTAGGACCTCGATCTCTCACGAATATCACGATCAGATTTCTCGATAAGAAAGGATCTCCTACGTTTTAATACGTACTCATACGATATAATACGTTCATTGCGCACTCTTGCGCTAATGTACGATAGAATAACACGTTCATTGCAATGTCTTTCACGATCAGGATCAAGATAGAACACGCTTTGAGCTACGATTGTACCCCGACAGACATATAAAAAGCTGGTTATACTGATTCCATTATATTTTATCTATTGAAATTAAACAAAACATAAACATACAATCAATAATAATGGCAGAAGTAAAGGTTGATGACAACTTCATAAACGTGGTGTTTGTAGTGTAACTATGGTCATATGTTATTGCTGCAAAGTAGAGTAAAAGAGCAGTATAACTATTTCTTATCTTTTTTTTCACTGATGTTGCTTCTGATCGAACGGGTTCAAGTTCAGAAGAAGATAGGATCTCCCCTCTTTCTATTTTGTACCTGTTTCATGTGGCATCTTTAAAATATTTATCCAAAACTCAGACATTTTTTTTCAATCGAGAAAGAAACGCGTTCAATTTTCCCGTTATTTCTGCAAGCTTAAGTACTCGTAATGTAGCGTGATTGTCCGCAACAAAGCGTTAACACTCGTGTCTAATGGCGTTTACTCTCATACGTCCGTATCAAATCGTCTTTGAGCGGGAAAGTACCGTGTCAGCACGTGAGCAGATGGCCGCGCAAAGCGTCACAGATAGTGACAGAACGTGAGATATCGCAACGAATCGCCATTCAGCGGGATGTTTGTCCTTTCCGAGATCGATCCCGATGATCACGATATAAAAGCCAGATTAGTTACATTTACTTACGATGCAGCCGAGGTTAGTTACGATGTAATGCGATTTGCTACGATGATAGCGATTAAAATCTAATCGTGTTAATCGTAGAAAAATTTTTGACAGTCAAAAAAAATTTCACGATCAACACGATAGTCACGAGTGAACACAAGATTTGTTTCGGTTTGATACGAGAACTACGATTTGTCCACGTTCGAGTCCCCGATCTCAATCGTGGCGCCAATCGTGATAGTGGGAACATAGCATTACTAAGAGAGTAAAAACACTTTCTACGGATTTTTGGGTCATATCTGTTCTAAGACTGGAAGCTTTTAAAAGCGAACATAATTGTAGCTGGTTTGGAAAATCATATTTATTTGATATATTTTAAAACTTTAGTCCCTTAGTATTAATTTAGCTAACATTTGAAAATTTTGAATTCTTCAAGTCTTTGATTGTGTAAATATTATAACTAAATTCGTTGCTCTATAATAATTTTGAGAGGCAGAAAAGAAAATATTTTCATACGCCACCATTCCGCCAAAAATGTAGTCCCTGATAGTTTTCAAACACAATTTACCATTTCTATTCAAAGTTGTACAATTGTGATGAGGAAAGAAAAAATCTTTTAAATCTATTTCATCTAAATATTTAAGACATATAAGCAAATATACATTGATTATTTCATCTACTCGAAAACCAGAGAAGAACCCTACCTTAACATTCCTTTCTAAGAGAAACACTTCCGTATTTACTAAAATCGGACGTGTAAAAGAATACTAAAGACTACCTGAACAATATTAAGTATGTTTTGATTCCAGCAGACATGACGTAATAATATCGTCTTTGTTTGTAAGACTCATCATTATGAAATTCATCTAGAAATCCTACTAACTCAGTTCTCTTTCTTAGGGTAAAAAAAAATTGAAAAAAATCATATAGTTTTCAATGCTTTTCACAATTCATGTAACCAAGGTGTATTCTACTTTAATGTATTCTACTTTAACCGGATTCTTAAACTTAAAACAAAAACCTTCCAAATAGAAAGGGTAAAAATGATAAAGAATGATATAATCTTGGGTCATTAATTACTCTACCAACCCCTTATCTTTACTCCTTATAAAAAGAATACAAATTGATGTGACGCAGAAACAACATGTTTAAGAAACGGGAATTTAAAAGATCAGACTTGGATTTTAAAAAATCAAAGATTTTTAAAGAAAAAAAAAATCAAAATTACTTTATTAAAATGTACCCTGATTCTACACACGGATACTTCGATTTTAATAGTAAAACTTTTTAAAGGACTCATAAGTTTCCTCTTGACAACATTTATGAGGTTTTTGTAGACCAGGACAGTAAGGATTTCCAACAAACTTCTGGAATTCAAATGAACACAAACTGTGCTCTTTTATTAGCCGTTCTGTTTTATGTTCCTATGAAGCAGAATTTATACAGAATCTTCCACATAAGAAGAAATAAACACTTCCCGTTGCCTTTAACTCGACGAAATTAAGGTATATTGGCGACGTATTTTCTTCTAAGAATATGAAAAGGAATTCATTCAAAACCTTCTTCATTATTATAACCTTCTAAATAATATTTATAGATACTGACGTGTATGAACTGACACTGTATCAATTGAATTTTCATTCAAATGTCAACTCGATATGTGCAAGTGGACTTGAAATACAAGACATCACAAAGTCTGGCACTTCTGTTGTATACATATGTAATTGAATGTATTATTGAATATATATATATAACGGCAAACTTACAACTATATTGTATGACAAACGTTAGCTTTTTCTTCATCAACTTTCACTTTTTATGAAGATCGTTTAATGAAATAGCAAATTAAAAGCATTTAATTAATTTAAAAAAAAAAACACACACACACAGGGGTTAGGTCTTCTTAGCACTTTCCCCCGATTATTGCGATTATATAAGTTAAATGTTTAACCTCATCCTCCAACTCAAGTAACTACTCCAGCGTTCTGTACTTCTAATTAAAACCTCCAGTTCTAAGGAAAACCTTCACAATAATCACCAATAAGATCCAATAAGTCCCATGACCACGCAACTCCAAATGTAGTGGATACTTTTGAGATTGCTCTGAGTACTACATTTTTTTCCAAGCAAGACTGGTAATTGATAAATAAGTTAACGTTACAGAAATTACAAAAACGAGTCTCGTTTAAGGTCAACATTACGCAATTCTTTGCTCGTTATAATCTTATCACAACCTAATACATGTAGATCTTTTTGTGAGCATAAGGGCGTGGAATATTTCTAATTCTCAAGCCTTTTTATCCCCTGCTTTCACAGAAAATCGGGAGAAATAAATTGTGTCTGTCTGTCCGTCTCTTTAGCTGTTTATCCGTCCGTGTTTCTGTCTGTAACATTTTCGTTTCCGCGCGATATCTCGAGAAATCTTTAAGATTTTGCAATGAATTGAATAATACCCTATGGTCTAGATTTTGAGGCCAAGAGTCAAAGGTTAAAGTCATGAAATCACTTTTGTTTCTATGTGATATCTTTAAAAACCTTGGGGCTTTTGCAGTGAAAATCAATTCCAAAACTCCCAAAAGAGTACTAGTATTAAAGAACTCTATTGATTTTGAGGTCAAAAAGTCAAAGGTCAAGGTCGAAAATTCAGACATTCTGTCTGTGTTTTATACTTTCAATTCCGGGCGAAACCTCAGATAGCTTTTGAGCTTTTGCAATGAAATTTTATAACGTAATTCCCTCTTAAAGTTCCCTTTTTGCTACGTTCATCTAGATCTGCACACCTTCTTCTTCTTTCCTTAAGCGGGGGACAAATATTCTCTGAATTAGCCTGTTTATACCAAATGACCAGGCCCGTGGGAAGCAATTTAAGTTGGGGGCTCAGCCATTTAATTTCAGCTGGGGGCACTATCAACTACCCAAAATTCGTTGACAAGCAAAACAGGTCATCAAGCGTTTTAATTGAGAGGGAACGAGCATAAGGTAGTATTGTTTTCTATAGTATTACTACAAGTTTTCTATAGTATACTGTATGTTTTCTATAGTATGCTATATATATCGGCAAAATCCCCCGGGTTCCTACGGCCATGTTGTCTACTTCATTCTCCGCCTACCTGATCAATGCAAAAATGTATGGCTCATGATGTGTCCAATTAACAGGGGATGAATGAATACTATTATCTTTAAGATTGTAGTGGTTTGTTCACACTTATGATTTTGTTAATTAGTATGCTGTTTAACTTTACATTCAAAATTTTTCATTTATAAAGAAATGTCACTGTCGCCGGTAAATGGCTTCATAGCCAAACCTTTTACTCAGCACTCATGTCAATATTTTATCCGTGATGTATACAGTTCTCTTATCAGCCACAATTGGAATGTGTTTCATGTATGTGCTGCTAAAGTTTGGTTTGTGTGATCAAAAGCAGATATTGTGTAAAGCATTAATTTACATACCGGGTAATTTCAACAGCTTAAAAAATTACAACTTTTCAACTTTATATACAACCATTCCCCACGATAAATTAAGGTCCTGGCTTTTTGAACTCATTGACTGCTACTTTTCAATAAACATGGAACTCGTAAATACATTTACCTTGTCATCGGTCATTTGTAAAATTATTTTGTTAAAAAAACATTCCGATTGTACACACAAGTACCGGTACTCTGAAGACAACATCAAAAAGATGCTTGAGTTTCTGATTGACAATATCTAAGCTGTTTATGGAGACCAGGTCTTCAAACAATTTATTGGAGTTTTCAAGGGTATAATTGCGCCCCTTAGTAGCAGACCTATTTCTGTATTCATATGAAACAGAATATGTGCAAAACCTTATGCATGAAAAGAAGTGCACACTTGCTTGGCCTTCAACTCGACGTTAGAGATATATCGAAGACGTATTGCCAATTAACAATAGTAATTTCCATTTTTATGTCAATCGATATATTCTGGTGAGCTTGAGATAAAAGATACAACAGAGTCTGACACATATATACCATATCTGGATATTTTACTTAAAAGGACGTTCATGGTAATCTATCAACCAAGCTCTATGAAAAACGCGATGACTTTAACTTTATCGTGAACTTCCTTTACTTATGCAGCAATTTACCTTCATCACCTGTATACGGAGTTTATATATCTCAGTTGATTAGATTTGCAAGAGCATCCTCTACGTATGAACAATTTCTAAAACGAGGTAAATTATTGACAAACAAGTTGATGAAACAAGAATATCAACAGTGTTGTTTAAAGTTATCATTTCGTAAGTCTTATGGTCGATACAATGCTCTTGTCAGCCAATCCAATTCATCAGCGATTCAAATGCTGACTAATGTTTTTCATACTTATTGTTATTTCATTATTTATACATTGAATTGACGACAGATTTTTCCGTTATTTCCCGATGATGACAAGGAGCACACGGCGGGTGTGACCGGTCGGCAGCAGATCCTCACTCCTACATGGCACTTGATCCCACCTCTGATGTTTTGGAGGTTCACGTTTGTTCCGCTCCTATTTTGTATTGTTTTATGGACCTTCGATCTTGAATACTGTTCGTTATCTCAATATGTTTCATTGCTACAGGAAATTCCGAATAGGCGTGGTCTTACACTTATTTTTTTCCGAAAATTATTTGAAAACATAAAGCTGGCTAAGTTTTTGACTTAATTAGGGTCGTAAGTACGGTTTAGGCATAATCTTAGGACCTATCTAAGTACTACTTAAGTATGTCTTAAACTGTAACATAAAGCGAACTAAGCTAGGTCCTAGCTAAGTCAAACTTATGTTAAAAATATTTCATATGAATCAACCTATGGTTTTTGATTTTATATAGATATATTGCTAAAAGTGATTCTATTAAAGTTTTAATTAAATACATATTAAAGTAGACGTCCTTACCTATCGGTTTAAGTTATGTTAGATTAGATTTCGTATTAAAATTATAATTATATTATAAATTATTCGGAATGTTTGAAAACAAATACCGCACGGTCAGAAAGTGGCGAGTTGTGGTTCATTGTAAACGTTCACGACAATTGTTTTATCACTTGAGATGTTTTCAGTTTACCTTTTGTAACCTTTTTGTTTTGACAAATGTTCACTTACCCTGTTTTTATCGCAGACAAGAAAAGATAGTGAACCCTGTCTAAATCCGCCTTTGTCGCATTCTACATTTATTCTACGTACTTTACATATACTTTTTTATTACTGCTTTAGTCATCATCCTCTTTCTTTTCTGTTTTTAACAAATTATTTCAACTCATAATTTCACAGTGAAAATACCGATCCATGGTTTATAACTTTGTTTAATTTACCGGTATTACTATAACCGAGGTCCCACTAATTTCAGACGTATCCCTAAAATTAAATTTTGTATTTACATGCATGCTGTGTTGAAAGTGATATTGGAATCAGTGATCACCCCACCCCCCAAACGAAAAAATAAAATTCTTAAATCAGCGTCAAATAGAGATAATTATTTTCTTTATTACATAATATGAAAAGAGGAATGTTTTAACATCGAAAGTCAACATTAAATAAGTGTAAATGTTAAGATATACTTAAGTCACCTCTACCAGCCGCCTAAGTTTTGCTTAGATTGCCAAATCTTAGTACGCTTCTAGTTACGGTCTCAAGTTTTAGACTGTACTTAAGTCCTAATTAAGCACGGTCTTAGACTTAAGTAACCTTTATGTTACGACCCCCTGGTTGATAACATATGGAAAACAGAAGAAACAAAAATTTAGTACAGTACCTACCTTCCATAAAAATCAGTACCTGATATAAATAGCAATATTTCATAATTTTTTTTAATTCTTCAGCTTATTCCTTGACAAAAATTCCGATTTGAATATTTCAGTAACTCCTTTATTCTTGATACTTTTGGAAGTTGGGATGCACTGAATCTTTATAAAGGCAACATCTACTAAACCTTTTTTAAAACTGTCTGATTAGCAATATTATAAATTTGTAGAATATCTTTTTCAAATGGTTAGCGATTTTTGACTGTTATTCACACACGGTTAATATGTCATTGTATTTTAGGGACCAGGCAAAATTTATCACAATTGTGGGACCGGTACAAAACAAAATTATTGACTAAAAATTACGTATCCCATGGCATTTGTATTTAGAAATAATATCTGCTCCATGCCTGTAGACTTATAAAAAAGTTACTACCCTATGGCTATATCTTGACGTGAGCTTATTGGAACAAAAACAATAAAACGTACACTGTTAACAATTAGTTACAGAAGGAGTATTAATTCTAAACATCGATGAAAGTTTTTTTTTGTTTATTCAAATTCATAAATCTCATTAACATTATTTGTTACTTTCTTATTTTTCAGTGACTCTTTATTCTGTAGACCATCCGTTTTGTGAAAGAATGAAGCAATAGCAAAACATTATCATCTGAACAATTTATTTTTATTCAATATTTTATACAATCTATGTCTCTTTCATTTTTTTTTATCAATATGTTACACATAAAAAGATGTACTATTGTACTTAATGCATTGGATCTTCTTAATATCTCCTGCTCTGTTCTTGATCATGATTCGGAATAATTAACAATTATTAACTATTCATATGACCATGTAAATCATATTTCCCTCGGAGTATGTGCTTTTTCAAGGGCTGAGAAATCTTTATGCCTCCCTCACAATCACGCAATAAATGTAACTTTATATGTTACTCCTATTTAATTGATGTGACTTCTTCTTTTAAGATGATATTCTTAAAAAGTGCTTTGATTGAATTGTAAAAAAATATTTATCAAATGAAACATACCGGTATGGAGATAATGAACAATATTCAAGATCAAAGGTCTATAAAACAATACAAAACAGGAGCAGAGCAAACACGGACCTCCGAAACATCAGAGGTGGGCAAAATAATAAAATTATGATTTATTCAAAGTTCACTACATATTAAGTTATTATAAACGTATTTGTTGATATCATCAAAACATTAAAGAGCTCCTTAAATCGCTAATAGAAAAATCCCAGATTTCCTAAGAACAATTTTACAATTGATCAAAAACAAGAAACATAGTTGCTTGTAATTCGATAACTACGTACTTCTCAAGGTCACAGATATTTATTTCCTAATTCTATGAATTCATGAGACACCTAAACGAGCATAATAATAGTTGTTGTCACGTGAACTCCCCTGACTGAAAATAACTCGACACGATTTTATACCCCCCCCCCCCCAAAAACAAACTAGGGAATGAAAACAAAATACCAATCAAGATTATCTTTTGGGTACCAGTATAAATGTACTTTGAATCAATTCTCATATTAAATAGAGAATACTAGTATATTATCTAATCAAGCTCACCATTGTTCTAAAAACCACACGTATTAGCTTATGTAAATTCTTCTCTGACGTGAGCAAAACACTAGAAACATGTGGCTAGGGCATGAATGCCCCATCAAGGATACGTTAATGATTCAATATGAAAACTGGCATTAGAATGTAATGTTTGATGAAAATGCCTTTAAATTTTTTTATTGAGTTTAATAAAAAATACATGTAAATAGTAATGTCAAATGCTAAGCTCAAAGGAAAGGACTAGGGTAAAACAAATGATGCACTTAAGTTATTCTCTTCTTTATATCTTTATTTATTTCTTTGAAATCAACCTACAGTATTCAGGCGCAGAAGTCAATTCAAACAATACAAATCAGGAGCAGATCAGACCTCTGAAACATAAATTAGAGGTGGGATCAGGTGCCATGGAGGAGTGAGCATCTCCTGCCGACCGGTCACACCTTCCGTGTACCCCTTATCAAGATCTAGAAATAACAGAAAATCCATTGACAAGGATATATTGCTACGTAAGTATAGGAAACCGACGACCGATATGCCGAAGTCATAATTTTAGAATAAAGGCTGGTGGCCACGCCACGTCCACCGCCCCTCTCTATTAAAACATCCAAATAAGAAACAGATGTGTCAGACTCTGTGGTATCTTTCATTGTTTAAATCCAGTACGTATCCTCAACAGAAAATGGCAATTTAACTTGAACATTTCATTTTGAAAACCTGGATATATGCGTTGCTTTAAGAAAAACTATTTTCTGAATCAATCTTTCTGATTGCAGAACATGAACGATGCATAAGAGAAAAGCCAAATATTATGCACCCTGTAATGTATAATGTAGTGTTTAAATAAAAATTAATTATATAACTATACTTCTAATTGTAACAGAGACCGTTGAGAATGCCTTCCTTCCCCTATTGGTGCTAAAGGAGGTTCGATCTGGACTTTTGAGCAGTTTAGGCTGACGTTAACTCAAACGGCAAAAAACTCCTTGTTATGGAAAGTAAAAATCACTTTCTGTACATTATAGAACTTTGATTTGATTTTGGAACTATAGTTCAAATTCGTGTATGGGTCAGTGGTATTCTTTTCAAGCAAGTGGCCTCTAAATTCGGGAAAATCTCAATAAAAATCGCACTTTAAGAAAGAAATTCTTTCTTAGCAAAAAGAAAATTTTATAAGTTATAAAACTCTACTGATAATAGTATGCAATATTAATAGAATAATAAGGATAGTGTTAATTGAACTAGAAGAACACAATTAGAGATAGAATTTTCGAGTATGATTGCACTTTTCGGTGTATTTTTCAGTCGCATGTTTGCTTTCATATCTTAACCTAGTTTCACTTTTGACTTTTGTAAATTTATTTAAGAAAACTATCAATTTAAAATCGTGTTCAATGTTAAAATGATTATAGACTTGCTTTTCAGCCCTAGAATAAACAATAAATATATGCATGAGAGGCGGAGCTAACATTGTTAGAATTGTTCTAAACTTAGACTAGATACCGTAAATAACAACGAATGTTTAAAAAATATTTGAATATTTGCAAATATTTTAAATCAATGTCTGACATTGTATAGGTCTGAACACAACTAAGTTAGACCAAACATGTCTATGATGTCTACAGTTGAAGAGAAAGAATTCAACATGAATATATTTACTTTCGATAAATAATCATGTGTTTAATTATAATATTATTTAATATGTATCTTGGTTATAACAGAGAGAGAGAGAGAGAGAGAGAATGCAAGATGATTTTTTTTCCTGTTTTATACCATGAACGCATGTCTATTGATCATTCCAAGATAAGCTGATATTAATGCAAAAACACAGCTACTGATGAACGCAGAACAATAGGCAAACATTTGCTCACTATGTATCAGGTCAATAAAAATTATGGGCGTCCTCACTATTGTACGGAGCTTCGAGAAATTGTATTCACCACTGCCTTAAAATGCAGATTCGTACTTCTTAAATGCATACTTTTATTTAAAGTAACTATGTAAAGATGCATGTAAATGGCTGTTTACCGTTCCAGCAATTACAAAAAGAAAGCTTGTCTTGAAAGTTTATTTTGTAACAATTTTTTCTCATATTCTTTAGAGCAATTCATTGTTGTTATATATTTCATTCGAATGTACTTTTCATTTTCTGAATTCAAGCCGTTTTACTTTTAATATTACCAAATTAAAAAAAGAATAAATACAGTTACTTTTTATATCTCCGTTTTACTTGTACTTCTTTCACACTGGTCGTTTGAAAGTTACACGAGGTCAATGATTAAAACTTTACATGATGATCTGGAATGGCATTTGTTGATCTTTAATATTTTATCCATTGCATGCAATATGATTATCTGAAAAAAATGCGTGTCCTTATTACATAATACAGTATGTGCTACACGATTCTGGAAAAAAAATGTTAAGCAAAATTATTACAAGAATTATTTCATTCTATGATGATTGAAGTTGTTGCGTTTTAAATTTGCCAAACAGTGAGTAAATCGATAGAGCGTAAGTCGAAAGGGATGAAAAAATGTATTGTAATATTTTTTTTGTGTTTTGCATTAGAATTTGATTTCAAGATACCTCATCAATAAATCATAAAAAAGATACTTATATCGGATATTAATTAAAATTTGGAACATGAATCACAAGTTTACGAAAATATCATCCAATATCATAAAGCATTTGTAAATTATGCAACGATTATACAAACCATAATAAACTCGATCATTTATTAATTATCTTTAAAAAAAAATTAATCAACCTTGGTTCAAGAATCTGACTAAAATGACTCAAGGCCATCATTAAAGTAATGTTGGCTTGCCCTCTCCCGATTAGGTTTAAAAGAATTGGATTGGTAGGTAGGTGAGAATTTTTATCTCATGCAGAAAATTACTTTAACCACTCTTAATATATTAATTTTCGAAATATATTAAAATAAATACTTAGTAATCTTATTCACTTCCTTAAAAATGTTTGGTTTTGGTAATTTTATGATGTATATATCTTCATTTAATAAATACTCATTAGATACATATACAGTACTTCTAATTTTCAAGGCCGAACAAGAGCGCGTTCTTCGCTTAATGTGTTATTATTTCATTTCATTTTTTATCACTCATAACTAGGATTTTTCATTATTTCATTTTACTATACCGATGACTGAGAGAGACAAAATGATTTTATTTAATCTAGATCTGAATAGAATAATTAGATTATGATTCATAGGGTAAGAAGATGCATACGGTTTTTGTCCTTCGTATGGATTTTAATTTTCTGATAGACCCTTTCAATTGTTTTAATATCTAACTTATCTACTGCTAATACTCGATGCTACTACGTGTGCGTCAGCTGGCTGTCGTGGGTGTGTTCGGGTGTGTTTAGGAGAATTAATCAACAAGTAGTTAAAGCTAACAGCACTGGCAGAAACTATCAGTTTTGTATTAGCTGAGGAAGAAGGAACTACTTTAATTAGATTTAAATATTTCTATTTTAAATTTACTTTGGATTTATTTTCAACTTCATTCAGACTGAAAGCAAAATAAGGGTTACAAAAGAACATATTTGGTAAGTTTGAATAAATTGTATCTTAAAACTAGAAGAAAAAATAAATTGCATTGTTTTATTTTTTCTCTGAAAAAAAAAATTTCTGTTTATGTTGCATTAATTTGTGTATTTAATTTTTTTTCTTATTTTGTAACAGTATGAAAATTGGTCGCTTTTAAACTAAGAATATTTAATTATGTTTGTGTACCATTCTATATGCATTTAATTTTTTTTTTAATTTGCGTAAGTTTGTACAATGAGTTTTTTTATAAAGCTTTTAAAATTTAATTCATTTTCATAAATTATGTTGCAAAATAAGCACATGGATTTTGTTTTAATTTGGAAAATAATAAGCATTTTGCATTTTTTTTTTTTTGAAATGCACGCAGCCGAAATGTATTATTTTCAACTTCCATCGGATTAATAATTAGAAAACCTGGATACATTTTACCTGCAGTATTCTTCAAATAGATAACGAATTTGCAAAGCTCATGTGTGATAAACTTATTTGTTGTCCCTAATGTATTTGCTAAATATGTTTATTTATATCGGATATAATAATTGATTTTTGACTAATATTGGCAAAATAGATTAAAGAAAACATAATGGCTAGTTCTACATATAGATAATGCAATTCATTTCAAAATGGCGGGAAAAGAATTGACGTAGTTTATCGATGCATTAGCTGACATTTACATTAATTTGTGGAGAGAAAAAATGGTATTGCTTTCATGGATTTATATCCATTTGCAGTAGTGATAGCTGAAAAATTGCGATGAACAACGATCTCTGTTTGTTAAATTTGTATGTATGGATAGACCCTATCACCCGCCCATCCCAACTTTAGTAAACATTGAATGCGCAAAAATATTTCTAACACTGAGTTCTATTTCATGATAAATGAGAAACCATCTGTCAGCATTTTCACAGCTTTACCGATTAAAGCCCTTTTTCATCACCGCTTCAGATTTTATTACAAATTTTGGAGAAAAAAATATCCTTAATCGCATTATATTGAACTAGTGACACCTTTCGCGACTTATTTACAGAAATTTAGTATGATTTCATGGGATTGTGGTTGAAACATCAAACAAATCAATATTCTACCTACTGAATACTTATTCACAAATGCAATATTTGAGAACATAAATACTACATGTAATTAGCTCGTAAGAATATTTTTTAAAACGTTTAACGATCGACTGCTTCGATTTTAGTTTCATTTTAATGGGATAAATTTCAAAATATTTCGAAAAAATATTCAAATTTAGTTCCATATTACTGGGATATCGAAGGTAAAGTGATATGTCTTAATTTTTGATTTATAAAAGTCGAAGGGTCTAAATATAATATAAAATTATTAAAATTCTAGGTCATGTTTAAGCTGATGGAAAGGAGTTTCTTTTTTTTTTTTAGTATCGTCCACTAGAAAATAATGATTCGCTGACACTACTATTGAGACAAAGCAGTCAAATTAATTCCAGGGAAAACTGTTGCCTTTAGAAGTTAGAAAATTTTTGAGTCGGCCAACCGTCGTCCGATCACCGTTCACTTTCGGACAACATCTTACAACCAAGCTTTATGACAAACGAGATGACTTTAACTTTTCAATTGTCAACTTACCTTACTTATACAGCAATAAACCCTCATCACCCGCATACGGGATTTTTAGCTCTCCGTTGAATCAATACGCAAGAGCATGCTCTACGTATGAACAATTTTTAAAAGGAGGTAAGTTATTGACAAACAAGTTCATGAAAAAAAAATATCAGCAGTGTCGTTTAAGCCATCATTTCGTAAGTTCTTTGGTCGATGCAATAACCTTGTCAGCAAATACAATTTATCATTTAGTCAAATGCTGACTGACGTTTTTCATACTAATCGTTGGTCCATTATTTACACACTGAATTGACGACGGATTTTTCCATCATTTCCCAGTCATGACAAGGAGCACACGGTGGATGTGACCGGTCTGCAGGGGATGCTTACTCCTTCATGGCACTTGATCCCACCTCTAATGTTTTGGAGGTCCGTCTTTGCTCTGCTCCTATTTTGTTTTGTTTTATGTACTTTTGAGCTTGAAAACTGATCGTCATCTCCATATAATTCATGAATGCTCGATTTCTAAATGTCGACCCACCGACTTCTTAATCTTCTTAAACTGTTTGCCGATGGTCGTACAATGATTGAGGTTTGGTCAATAGCCCATTCAATGACAACTTCACTCGAAGTATCGGCAACCGACGCTAAATTATAATAACTACATGTATGCCCGACAAGAACAAAATTGGTTTCCCGACCAAAAAAGAGACCAAAATTGGGTAGAACAAAGACAGATGAACTGCCAAATGTCGTCCGAAAATCTTTTTAGCAATGTAACTTGAGCTGAGGTTGATAATACGTTACGTACATTGCTTACTTCTCCATGGTACTTAATCCCTCCTCTGTTTCTTAAGAGGCGCGTGATTGCTTTGATCTTGTTTTGTATCGTTTCAATGGACTTTTGACTCGAATATTTTTTTTTATCTCCATATTTCGTTTCTGACATTTTTTTTCTAAATTTAAACATACCAGTTAAAATTAATTAATTTCTTGTCTTTTTAAGATTTAAGAAAATCTGTGAATATCAGAATCACCATAAAAAGAAAAAAAAAATCAAATATCTGTGTAGTATTTGTCCCCTTCTGGTGAAATCTAAGGAGACTATAGGTTTCCATCTCCTCTGATATTAAGCTGCATTCTGCTATATGAGTATACCTTGATAAGTTACAAATCAAGTTTGTATTTTGTTCCGCATCGACCAAATTTTAATTTTACAATCGAAAAACAAGAAATGAACTCTTATTCTTCCTTCAATTTGCATTCCAACTTTTTTGCATCTCGTGTATCTCTGCTCAGTTTGATCCTTTCAGTGCTTGTCCTTTATAAATGAGTATGATCAGAACCATCTGATGTCTTTTTCTTTCTTTTACAGGTTTGAGAATGCAAAGTTGGCGTTTGGTGCTGACTGTCTTTGTGATGTGTGATTGTGTCAATAGTTTGTTTTACACAAGTAGCACAGAAAACGATTATCCTCGAATAGGAAAGCGACAAAATAGCCTTCATACTGATGTTTGGATGACAACAGATAATAATTTTGAAGGTTCTGAGGAAATAATAGATAGCAGCAACATTCCAAATATCAAGACTCACACAGCATCAACTACGTCTTTTAGGTCTAGAAGAGTTATTGGCTTGCTTTTTAAATTGTTAGACAGAAATGGTGAGTTTTATACAGCGTTAATAACTAGTGGAGAAATATAAATTTTGCCTTCGTTTTTTTTTTCGTAAAAGGACAAATATTCAATCTTAATCATGTTTAAGTCGAATGTTTCATGACCTTGTTATGAAGATTTTGTAACGATAACAATGAAAATTAAGTAGATCACTAGAGAGGATAAATTTCAAATCTTAATCAATTAACTTCCAGATATGTACAGAAGATTTTTTTTTTCAGGCGACGAATTCATATCAAGAACTGAGTTTAACTCAAATGCCTTCACAAATATTTTGGACGTGTTATCCAGTCAAAGGCGGAAAAAGTGACAGAAACTCTTGAAGAAAAATAAGTTGCTTTCTATAATATGCATCAACTTATCAATAAGAAAAAAGAAAATGTTATCCTATCTTGACTAAAGATGTCTTCGAAGTATCATTATACATGTTTTATTCAGTGACAATATTGCAAGAAGATGAATTTTCTTGATTCCAAAATTTCTCAAAAATTCTGCTGTTTGATGCATCATTTGTAATGTATGCATTCAGTAGTTATTAGTGTTCATTATGCATTGCTATCAAATATTAAAACCTAAAACCTGTATGTGATTGATAAAAATATATATATTTAAATGACATGACTTCCTAAGCAATTGTGAATTATCTTTATGATTGCATTTTCATTAAGAATAGTTGCAAAACTGAAATGTTCATCCTAGAAATAAATGAATACAAGTTAAATACGTTGCAAAAGTATCAACTTGTGGTTATTTATTTATTTAATTTTTTTTATTCAGTGGTTAAAAAAACAAAGCCTCATTGCACATCTCCTGGACATTCCCAATTTAATTTCAAAATCTGCCCCTGTTTTATATTGTTTTTTGGACTTTGATATTGAATACTGTTCGTTATCTCAGTATCCTTCATTCAAGTGAAAAAAATCCTTAAAACAATGCAAAATAGGAGCAGAGCAACCTAGGACCTTGAAAACATCAATGACAATGACAATGATTTATTGTCTTAAATGTACAAACATACATTGTAGAGAGGAGGTAGGAAAAGATACAAACACATAGAAAAAGAAAATAATACATGTATAATAAACAGTACAAAATATCATGTTAAATTTCAAGTCAATTATTTTCATCTAAAATTTGACAATCAATAAAAATTTACATAATTTTTTCAATGCTGGACAGTTTGTTGTTGTAAAAAGTTGCTTAAATTTCTCTATATTTGGTCTACATGTGAGAGAGTTTGAAATATATTTTGACCTAGCCTCTTTAATTTCTTTTTGTGTGCATTCAAAAACATAATGGAATTCATCACCAATCTTACAAAGATCACATAAAGTACAAATCCTTTGTTTTCTTGGAAGACCATTCCATCTCCCAGTTTCAATAGGGAGTTTAAAGTTATCACATCTAAATTTACATAACAAAATTGAAAATTTTGTAGGTAGATTAACAAGATATCTTTCTGGTTCTAATATTTCTTTATAAATACGATAATTTACACCCTTGAAGAGTTAAAAACATTACTTTGCCAGTTTGGATATTTTGGTCAACAAGTATTCTTTTTATTTCATTTTTCACCCATGCTACACTGTACATCTGTTGTGTTGTCCATAAATAAGATAATCCACAATCATCTAAAATGTTTTTAACATAGTTAGCCCAAGGCAAATTATGCCTTGATGTTAGTACATACATTTTTGTAGGAAATTTATCCATCGTTTGAGAAAAATGTAGTTTTGCCCAAAAAGAAATCATTCATGTTCAAACCTAGTATATATTTACAATATTTTAAGTGAAGTTTTTCGATTAAAGTATTTTTTGTAAATCCCCATATTTCACATCCATATATCAAAACTGGTTGTACAATTCTGTCAAACAAATCTATCTGACAATCCATAGAAAGATTATGTTGTTTACATTTTGATATCACTCCATATATAGCTTTTACAGATTTATTATATTGTTCTTTTATATTTTGATTAAAAGAACCTGATTTTGAAAAATATATTCCTAAGTACTTATAACTATCAACAATCTCTAGACTTAATCCATCATAGGTAAAATATAAATCATGTGTTATTCGACCTCTTCCAAAAATCATTATTTTTGTTTTGTCGACATTCAGAGGTGGGATCAGATGCCATGAAGGAGTGAGCATCCCCTCCTGACCAGTCACACCCGCTGTGTGCTCCTTGTCATGATCGGGAAATAACGGGAAAATCTGTCGTCAATTCAGTGTATAAATAATGGAGTAACAATTAGTATGAAAAACGTCAGTAAGCATTCGACTCAATGCTAAATTCTATTTTCTGACAAGGTCATTGTATCGACCATAGAACTTACAAAAGCAAGTCTTTAAACGAGACTGCTGATATTCTTGTTTTACCAACATGTTTGTCAATAATTTACCTCGTTTAAGAAATTGTTTATACAAAGAGCATGCTCTTACGTATCGAAATCAATTGAAAGGTATAAACTCCGTATGCATATGATGAAGGTATATTGATGCATAAGTAAGGGAAATCGACGATCGAAAAGTTTAAGTCATCACTTTTATCATAAAGCTTGGTTTTTAGATTACATTTTACGTCTTTATCAAGTAAAATATCCAATGATGAGACAGATGTGTCAGACTCTGTGGTATATTTTATCTCAAGCTCACCAGGATATATTCGATATAAGAATGGAAATAACTGTTATTAATTGACGATATATCTTAATATGGAGTTGAAGGCCACCTCAAGTATTTTCTTCTTTTCATATATAAGATTTTGAACAAATTCTGCTCCATATGAATACAAAAATAGATACATGCTAATACCGGTGCGAAAATTATACCCATGGGAATTCAAACAGATTGTTGGAATTGGTTTCACCAACATAAGCAAGTCCACACAGATTATAATCTATTCCGTATACAGCATTTAAAGATTTGCAGTACAGATTTTCCAAGTTTTGGAGTAGAAACTCTGTCCAGTAAGATTACTGGTGAAAGAAGTGTTAGTTATTAAAATGGTTTCGTGAAGCCGCCATTTTTTTTATTAAAAGTTCAATCCCGATCTTAAGGTGCAATGCCACACAATTTTATTATTTTATAGATCTTTGAGTCATTCTTTTTAAACAATGATTTAGACATTGAAAGGTCGATATTAGCTCTTAATTAAATTATATTAATTTTTTTTGTATTTTTCAAAGAAAAATGAAAAAAATATTTATATCCAAATATTTACATTTGCAAATGTTTGCCCTTATATAACACTATTTGAACAAGGTGTTTTTACATTTGCAAATGTTTGCCCTTATATAACACTATTTGAACAAGGTGTTTTTACATCTCGGTAAAACATGTTCGTCATGTGACCATAAATTGATTGTTTAGTCATAAGCGATCTACGCAATTTCATAGTGACGTCATAAGTGAACGACGTGCTCAACGTATTCAAATTATACCGTTGAGTTTTGAAAAAATGTAAATCTCTTATGGATTTAAAACATCAGTGCCTTACTATTTTTAATAAATCAGTCATAAATGTAAATATAAGTAATAAGGTATCATTTTTTGAGTTTTATTGGGATGTAAAACGGGTTGGCACATGATCAAACTTTAATAAAGCCCGAACGGGTTGGCACATGATCAAATCTTCCATAAAGAGGGCTTTATGGAAGATTTGATCATGTGCCAACCCGTTTTACATCCCAATAAAACTCAAAAATGATACCTTATTTCTTAGATAAGTTGTTTTTGAGTTAAAAGGTTGCTGTAAATAAATGCATCATATGAATATCTAATATGTAATATGTAAAGAAAGGCTGGCTAGACTTTTTTATTTTAAAAAAAATTTTTATGAAAATAAAACACATTATTTGTGAATATTTTTTAAACCAATAGTTAAAAACACCATAAAACTAGTCACAACTGAGGAAAACATGTTTGTCAATCATATTTTAAAAAGAAATTGAAACGAAATTGAGAAATTTTAGAGAAATTAATTATTTTTTAATATTTGGACCTAACCCGATCGAAATTAAACGTACATGTATTTATTATTTTTAATTTAAACAAATCAATTGTGAATTGGAATTTATACTTACTCTAGTCATAGATATCATAAATTATGAAAACTTTTTATTTGTATTGTCATCTAACTGAAGTGAAGCGCTCTAAATATTTTGTCACCTAGTATCTCTACAGGACAAGCTTTTAATTCTGCATCACTTTAAAAATGGTTGCAATCATAAAGATATTTAATTGACGATAAAATAAAAACGACCACAATTTGCACTTTGTGGAGGAGGGGGGAGGTCCAACAGATCGTAAACCTTTTGAAAACAATAAAATGTGAGGGCTCAATCATTATAACGTCTAGAAAGGAGGCATGGAATAAGATTTAATACATCAATACATTGTTAAATCACACGCCACCCCCTTTTTTCTCCTTGTTTAAAATACGCGTCTGCTCTAGATCGCTACAAGTGCTAGTAAAAAAGGGAAAAAAATAGTTAATGAAATACAATCTCCACAAGCACTTGACGTTACACATATTACCTATAACTTATTAGGGTTATATTTATGTCATGTCACTATAGTGCCTGTGGATGTTATTTAATAAAAAATATTTTATTTTAAAAAATTAAAGAATATATAAAGGTGTTGAAATAGCTTTTTAAAAATAATAATATAAAGGGAAAAAAATCACCGCAAAGAATTTTCTATTGTGTGCATTGACGGGGTCTTCTTCAAATGAATCCTGCGTACAAAATAAACTTGCTTTTTGGTATCTGTTTGAGTTTAACTTTTGAATGAAAAAAGATTTGTTTTTGAAACACTATGCGCCCGGCGGCAACAAAGTTCGAAAAAGCTATTTTTAGCATATAGGTTACAGTCAAGGTCATAAGGTCATTGACCTTGGAGTCGTCTAAAAGCACTTAATTAGTGAAGTATGCATACCAAATATAAAGTCTCTATCTCCTATGGTTCAAAAGTTATGGCGAAAGTTTGAATAATCTATATTTAGCATATAGGTCACAGTCAAGGTCACAAGGTCATTGACCTTGGTGTCAGTTGAAAGAACTTAATTAGTGGAGTATGCATTCCAAATATGAAGTCTATATCTCGAACGATTCAAAAGTTATGGCGAAAATTAAAGTTGACAACAGACATACAAACAGATAAACAGACAGACAAACAGACAGACAGGACAAAAACAATATACGCCCCGAATAAATTCGGGCGCATAAAAATACAATATACAAATAATTTGATGGAATCATCGAATAATCATTCAGTATTTTTAGATATACTAGTGTTCTTGTTTTATTGCATAAAAACCAATCAACTGAATAAATAAATAAAGAATTTAATCCATAACTTTATGCGTTTACGGTGTACGTGTAGACAGTAGAGAGGTTTAGTTACACGTTTTGTGACAAACGTGTACGGGTGACGTCATCAATTGTTGTGTTCTTCGACGTCATGACGTCAAATCCGACGTTTAGCTACAAGTTTAGAACGTACAAGTAGAGCTTTTTAAAAAAGCTTACCGTCTTTAGCAACAATCTTAAACAGTAAACTGATCTACACCTATCAGGCCGTATGATTCTTTTGAATTTCTTGATTTTACATTTCTACATTAGCTTTTTACTGGCATTAGCCCTACCACGGTTGTCGCTCGGTCATCTCCGCAAACTGGCCGAGAGCTTTCGGCAAACCTCGGCTGATTCCATTCCCTTCTTCAAACAAGAAAGGGAAAAAGAATAATAACAAATTGTAAAGCCTGCATGCAATTAAAATCAAATTTTTTTAATAATGAAATTAAAGAGAACTTTTTATTTATTGCTATACAAAAAATCGTGTTATTAGGAATTAGTTATTGCTGATTTTGTTGTTCGTTTTGTCATTTTTTTAAGATTGAAAATCTTGCAAAATTGTGAAGTCGTACGAAAATTAGATCATCAGAAAGTTATCTCCCTTGCCTTGAACAGCATTTCAACCAATGAAATAATTGAAAATTTTCTCATCATGCATTTTCTACCAATCACAAAAGAGAGGAAGTGCATAGTCCGAAGACTGTAAAAAACTTCAACTATACAATACCGTCTTCCAAGGAAGACGGTAATAATACACTGACTACACGTACGACATAAACGGGTAAAGTTATGGATTAAATTCTTTATTTTTTGATGCAGTTGATTGATTTTTGTGCAATAAAACAAGAACACTAGTCTATCTAAAAAATTTAATGAATGATGATTCGATGATTCCATCAAAGTATTAGTATTTTTATCAATGAAAAGTAAAACTCAACTTGGTACCAAACAGCATGTTTATTTTGTACGCAGGATTCATTTGAAGAAGACCCCGCCCGCCAGTGCACCAATAAAAATTCACGGTTTCTTGGTGATTTTTCCCTTTCTGTTATTTTCTGTTATTTTTATTAAAACCTATTTTAACACCTCTATATTTTTTATTTTTTTTAATTTTAGGAATGACTCTAATTCTTGGCCAAATTATTCGATTATAACCTGGTTTGGGTCAGCAAAGCGAAGCGGATTATAAAAAAGCGTAAACTAACCCAAACCAGGTTATAATCGAATAATTTGGCCAAGAATTAGAGTCATTCTTTATAATTTAATTTTTAAAAAATTAAACAACTGTGGGTGTAAAATTGTGCTGCTTTTTATGTATTCAAATTTGCCGCTCAATAATACATCCCTAGTAACGGAAGTGATTGGAAACAAGGGGACATAATAACTGATACACAGATCTAGCAGCCATGATGTTTGTTTACATAAGGTGAGATCGAGCTACTTTGAAGTTAAAGTTACATTTATTAAATCTGGAATTTTCCATGTATCCTATGGACTGGAAATGAGGGGATTGCATGGATACAGATGATTCAGCTGGTTGTCAAGGGGGTGTGTCCCCATACCAAACCAGGTTATTGAGAAATAATTTGCGTTCCTTTTTGGAAATCAGCCAATGAAAGACTAGCTAGAATACAAAATTAAATTATAATAAAATATATTAGAAATATTATATAACATCCACAGGCACTAGTGACATAACAAAAAATACAACCGTAATCAACCCCTCGCCTAATAAGTTATAGGTAGTAGGCCTATGTGTAACGTCAAGTGCTTGCTGAAATTGTATTTCATTAACTTTTTTTTTCTTTTGTACTATCACTTGTAAAGATCTAGAGCAGACGCGTATTTAAAAAAGAGGGGCGGTGTCTGATTTTGGTTTTAACAATGTATTGCTGTATTAAATTTCATTCCATGCCTCCTTTCTAGACGTCATATGATTGAGCCTTCACAATTTATCGTTTTCAAAAGGTTTTCTTTTGGAACCCCCCCCCTTCATAAATAAATGATTTTTGTGATTGCTTCCATTTTTAAAGTGATGCAGAATTAAAAGCTTAATTGTCCTGTAGAGATACTAGGTGACAAAATATTTAGAGCGATTCACTGCATTGATATGACAATACATATGATAATTTTTCATAGTTTATGATATCTATGACTAGAGTAAGTATAAATTCCATTTCACCATTAATTTGTCTAAATTAAAAATAATGAATACAATGCCGTTCTATTCATTTACTGTTCAATGACGAAATGCATACGTACACGTGTACGTATAACTAAATCATGTTATTGACGTTGACGTCAAATAGAACGTGTACGTCAATGTTACGCGTACACGTTATTACTTCCCTTAAGAAATAAAGTATCATTTTTTTAGTTTTATTGGGATGTGAAACGGGTTGGTCACGTGATCAAATCCCATAAAGCCCGAAGGGTGGAAGATGGAAGATGGAAGTAATAAGGTATCATTTTTTGAGTTTTATTGGGATGTAAAACGGGTTGGTCACGTGATCAAATCCCATAAAGCCCGAAGGGTGGAAGATGGAAGATGGAAGTAATAAGGTATCATTTTTTGAGTTTTATTGGGATGTAAAAACGTGTCAAACATAAAGCCTCTTTATGGAAGATTTGATCCTGTAAAGTTTTACATCCGAAATCAAAAAAAATGATACCTTATTACCTATATTTACATTTGTGACTTATTCATACTTTAAATTTGCCTTATTGTGACTTTTAACGTGTGAATTGCATTATTTTTCAAACCCGAAAACGGCAGGTATGTAATCCACTGAACGAAACGCTACCGAAAGGAAACGAAATCAAAACTTTATGACGTCGAAACTGAGAAAACAAAACTATCAAAATGTGTTGTTAATTTTCAAATCAAGGTACATGTATATAATGATATATGTGTAACTACAACTTGACTTTTTTTATTACTTCAAATAATTATCGATACATTATGCTCCCTTCTCAGTCTAATGATGTATTTACATGTTTACCAGCTGCAAATATGCATGAGCGTACTATGCAAGTATAATTTCAATATGTGCAAGTATTTTCTAATTTTTATATCTTAACTTATTACCAATTGTTGATATTCAGTCCTATTTATCTAGATACAACATATCTATCAAAATTGATGTGTTACACGTTGGTTTTGACTCTTTTATGTACGGGTCGAAGAACACATAAAGTCACTGTACTTTTGTATTGTGAATGTCTTAAAACATAGGACTAAACCAGAGACTTGTAAAGTTATTTAGTAATGGCATTCCTAGGTGTCTGGTTTTATGGTAAAGTTACACATGTAACTCCAACCGAAACCTTGTGTATCCTTTCTACGTACATACGGGCCTTATTTTTATCGAGGTAATTTTTCGAAGAAGAAATGAGTGGTTTGCAATAAAGAGGCTCGACCAGAGACGTCTAAAACGATTTAACTGACAAGAAAAAATACTCTCGAAGCGAACGATGTCATTTTTTTAGTAGGTAAATTTTTCAGTAAGATATTAACAAAATATGACATAGGCGTCGAAAGCGGGGGGTTAGTCCCCCCGATAACCATTTTGTTGGTTAAGCTTCCCCACCTTTCAATTTCCTTCTGACGCCTATGTATGAGATTGAAGCGAAACAATTGCCTGTGGTGCTTGAACTACTAGTATATAAATTTATATGAAGTATAAATAGACCATATGAACATTCTGAAAGTTTTGTTTGTTTCGTTTCGGCAGGTTTCGTTTTGATTTCGCTTGGTCCTTTCGTTTGATTTCGTTTTTTCGAGACAAATTTCGTTTTTTTCGGTAGAAGTAGTTTGGTTTCGGCAGATTTCGCTGATTCACATTTTACTGATAAAAATAATCTCTAATAGCTGCATACAGTATTCATGAAAACAATGTTTAAATAAGAGATGTTTGTAAAATACTTTTGCCCCGTTTCCCCAAATAATTGGTATTTTTCTAAGTCAAAGGGACATAACTCTGTTCACAATGACCCGATCGTACTCAAAACAAACTTGGCCTAGATATTCTTATGATAAATCTGTATACCAAATTTCATTTCAATATATGCAAGCTCTTCAAAGAAAATGAACGGAAACTGCAAATTATTGGAATTTTTCTAAGTCGAAGGGACATAACTCTATCCACAATGATCCGATCGTACCCAAAACAAAACTTGACCAATATATTCTCATGAAAAATCTGTATACTAAATTTCATTTCAATTTGTGCAACCTCTGCGAAGAAAATGAACAGATGCTGATGATTGACTGACAGACCGACCGACAGACAGCAACAAAGCAATATGCCCTCCCTTCTTCGAAGCGGAGCATAATAAACGCATAACAAATAAAATAAATACTTTCAGTAACAATATTAAAAGTCATCTACAATTCATCGTGTAAATTAAAATGAGAACCCACCTTTTTTAGAGGATGATGTAAGTGTTTTTACTTGTTTACATTGATTTCTTGAAATCAGATTAGTTTCCTGAAAGGGTGATATTTTGCTAACAAATCTTTTGTAACTATGGCAACAAGTGAAAGAAACCCAAAACCGATACAAATAATCATGTTTTAATTATGTTATCTGTATGTGGATTGTTGTCAAATTATACAGAAATCAGTCAAAAACTGTAGGAGAAGGGTATGTGATAGTTTTAACCGACGTCAATTGATTCAAAGCCAATCTGGGTGCAATCAGACAAAAACTATAGAGAAGCTGTACTTTAGAATAATTAAGGAGGCTGGAGGTCAACAAATTAACCGCAAATTAACCAACAGATTTAACATATTTTTTTAGATACGGTATTTTTTTCAAAGCTGTCAACTATCATTTGGCAAAGAAAAAAATTCATACATTTTAGTTTTAAAATTTGATCATTTTTATATATCTTTATATTGAGCTCTTCTTCTACAGGAGATCGAAATAGTCTGAAAATGGCTGCAACCCCCCAGCCCCTTTAAACAGCTTACTATTTGTATAAAATAAGAAACCACGCATGGAAACATCATTATGAACAGGAAAATTGATATGTTTTTTTTTTTATGAATAAAAACATACAACTACTGCTAAAAGGAGAACAACAGAAATTAAAGAAAATTTGCTTAAGTGTTTTAGTCTTTCCTTTCCCTTAAAAATAAAACTGGTAAAATTCATAAAAAACTGGTAAGTCATTACATATATTTTTAAAGATCTTAATTAAATATATCTCCATCAAAGTTTGAGCAAATATTTTATTACCGAAAAGAGAATGTTTGATTTTTGGCAAAGAAAAAAATTCATAATGTTAAAACTATGCGCTTACTATGTATTAAGTCGGTATAAAAGTGGGCGTCCTCATTTTTTTTATGGAGATTGAAATTTTGATGATCCCCGCCTTAAAAAACAGATTCATACTTCGTAAATACATACCTTTATTTATTTTAATTACATTAAGCTGTAGATTAGATGCAGATCATTCCAACAATTAAAAGAAAAAATTAAATTTTTTGAAAGTTTATTTTGACACAAATCGCCTGTTCTTAAGTGCAGTCTTGTCATTTTCTCTCAGGGGAGGTCAACATTACCGCTACATCGCCAAAAATTTTAATTCATTACCGCTACATTTTTAAAGATTTTCGACCGATCATTACCGCTACATTTTTTTGGTCGAAAACAACTCATTACCGCTACATATGGAATCTGCCACGTATCCAGGCACGGAATATAAGTTCCGTCTCAAAGCTTTCGCAAAGTTCTGCAGTTCTCATTCTAAAATTTTTGAATTTTTGGCAATGTTGACAGAAGTAAAATATATGGGCAGTGTCAAATAAAACGTTTAATTGCTGCGATGTATAAACACACACTGCTTCAAATATTTGAATATAATACTTAGCCCTTGATTTGTTGTATCTCATTCTACATATTTTGGAGTCACATGTGAATGTGGAATTATGTATTTCAGGAGGTACAGATCTTATGCATCTATATGTTGTACTTTACATCAATCTGTACACGCACAAGTACATGTAACTCAGTGGCTAACGAAATAGGCAATGTAGCGGTAATGTATACTTTTATTTGTAGCAGTTATGTAACGTTTTTTTTGTAGCGGTAATGACTGTAGCGGTAATGAAAATTTTAAAAATGTAGCGTTAATGATACGCACTCCTTTCTCAAATAGACAGAGGTTAATCAGACAGATTCTATGTCTTTGTAATTAGTTTTTTATTTAATAATGACTATCCTGATTATCTTCAGATCATTAATTAGACAAATATAAAGCTAATAAAAGTTTCTTATGGGACATCGGTTTGAAAGAAATCCTATAAATGTTCATATCTTTATTTAACATAAACTACTTGAAAATGAAAATAAATCAAGTTCATGAAAACATATCTAAAACGAGTTTTTATCATTCTGCATTTTATTTTGTATTTCATGAAGTTTACAATTCTAAGACACGATATACAAAGGAAATTATGACAAGGACCAAAAACTGAAATAAATTCTTAAATATTGCAAAATATATGTACGAAAGCCATGAAGGGACACGTCGATTTCTCAAAAAAGTAAAATCTAATTTGAGATCTCGAATTACACAATCCGTTCCCGCAGATTATCAATTCGTTCCCTCGATTTATAATTCGTGATCTCGAAGTACATATTTCGTCGTCACAAATAACTAATTCGTTCCCACGATTTATTAGAATTTTGAATTACATAATTCGTTTTCAAAGAAAATAATTCGAATCTCTATTTGTAATTTGAGATCTCGAATAACACAATCCAATCCCACTGATCAACATATCAGTTTAATGATTTTGGAAAACCGTTTTCTCGAATTTCATTCCTACATAACATATACATATATCCGAGTACATGTATAAAGGCTGGGAAATCCAATCCCTTGTATCAATTATCAATTAATCGTTCCTTGTAATTCGTTTCAGCAACCGGTAGTTCCAAACTTTTTTTTAAAAATTTAGTCACGTATATTTATTTTAGAAAAAAAAAACAATTAAACAGGACCCATGTTAACTTTTACTAGGGTTTTCAATGATTTTTATATACATGTAACATAGAAGTCTACGACTTGATTTGAACAAATATCTGTACTAGCATATGGATTTGAAAAAGTTTTTTTTCTCATTTTTAACTGAATTTGTAATAAAAAGTAGGATGTAAACTACTTCGTTTTCTATCCATTAAACAGGTGTTGTCATATCCGATATATGCAGATAAATAATAATGAAATCGTGGGACATTTTTCATTCCGAGGGAACGAATTTTATAAATTGAGAGAATGAATTAATCCGAGATAACAGATTGTGTAATTTGAAGGAACGAATTAATAATCTGTGAGAACGAATTGGTAGTCTGTGGGAACAGATTGTGTATTTCGAGATCTCAAATTATAAATCGAGGGAACGAATTAGTAATCCATGGGAATGGATTGTGTATTTCGAGATCTCGAATTATAAATCGAGGGAACGAATTGATAATCCGTGGAAACGGATTGTGTAATTCGAGATCTCAAATTAATTTTTACTTTTTTGAGAAATCGACGTGTCCCTTCATGGCTTTCGTAGTATATATGATTCTGTTAAAAATGACACGCATAAATATATTTGTCCAAATTGTTTCTTAAAAACCATTTCCAAGTAAATGCAAAAAGTAAATTATTACCCAGGAGAACATTTTAGTCTTAGTTATAGGTTTTTTTGGCAAAAGGGGCCCTAGTACTAGTACTATAGAGAATGTTTTCTGATACTAACCCAGGCTAAATAAGAGCCCTATATACACTAGTGAAAATGTTTTTGGACCATCAGTGAACAGAAATCATTGTTGTTTACATCCATTGAGAAAATGTATGAAAATAATGTGTTCATATTCCTTATCTTGGACTTCTAAAGTGTTAAAAATACTTGAAATGATTACAAAATTTGTAATTTATTGTAAATTTCTATTTATAGGAATTTAGATTTAAGGGTAGATCACTCTTACTGTAGGGAAAAAAGCACAGAATCAGAGCTCTTTAATGTGCAGTGTAATGATGGTTCTTAAAGCAAATGTAGCTGGGGTAAATAAAAGCGCAGGAATGTACCTAGAACTATAGTTTACCCACAGGATTTTCATTTAGATAGGTTGGACATATTTCTAATCTAAAAACCGAACAAAAATACAAAAACATGCAAGTAATCATTCATTTAAAAAAGAACTTTGTTTTGCTATTAATATTTGCATATTTAATAAGCAACTGGTACATACAAAAAAGGATTATCATTCACTATTTATCCAAGCACGTGCACGGAAAGGAAATGGCAACTGGCATATATGTTCAAGCTTTGCAGTTTCCATACAAAGAGGATACCAGGGTATTTCTATACTTAATTTTTTACTTAAACCAAATTCTTATCGAGGCATCAAAATGAAACATACATATTAATAAAAACTTAATGCATGTTTTCACGTAGTTGAAGTTTATACATGGATACGAAATCATGTCTAATAACATGGCATCCCTTAAGGACCAAATTTTTATAGAGTATACGTAACAAAATGTGCTTTTTTGATATTTTATTAGTTGAGTCCGTGCTTTTCGTGACTACTGGATTATAAATATCACTGAGAGGACGATCAAAGTTCAAAATTACGTTTGTCACAAGAGAGAATTATAGGGTTCATCATGAAAATTCTTGTTCTAGTATTTCTAATTTTCAATGTCGTCGAAAGTTGCATCTTCGCTAGCAAAGAGTGACGATCGGCTCCTCTACTCTTGGCTAGCGAAGATACAGAAGTTAACGCGGCATTATTTGATTTTCTTTAAATTAAGTTTAAATTAGATGCACCGTCGCCTTAAAGAGGGTGTTGCAGAAACTCGCGATTATTCCCTATATATCGAGAAGGACATTTAAATACCCTCGTTATGTCTTATTATAGATACAGCTACCTAGAGGACTATGTTTACGGCGGGTATTTCCTGCTTGATACAGCAAAACACTTTCGTCATTTTGCACGAAAAAGGTTGGAACAACAAAAAGCACAATGGCTAAAGCAGAATTTTGAAATATATACTGTAGACATCATGCGAAAATATTTTTTTCATGAAATAAAACTGCGTCCCATAATCACACTGTTGGTTTTACGTCCAAGACATTTTATTTGTTTCATATAAAATCTTGGCTATTAGCTAAGAGACCAAAATTGCAATAACTACAGTTTGCCAAAAAAAAAAAAATAAAAAATATATTATTTAAACAATACAGTAACTTTATTTTCCAAGACAAAACAAATAAAGCATTAGTTTTAAGTCAAAGCATATCAAGGAAAACAATTTAATCCTGCATTTTTAATATATAGATTAGTTATTACTCAATTAATTCTTGACATCCACCTCCCACCTCTCTTTCAAAATATATGTAATTTCATCGCACTACCATTAAATATAGAAAAAAATGCAAAAATGATCCATACCAAGATTCGAACCCATTCTCTGGTAAAAGTACTAGTTGGAAGCCCACCAGCATATCCACTGGACCATTTCGGACACGATGTTTTTACAGTGTTATTTAAAGTTCACATTTTGCATTTCGTTTGGAGAATAATTTTTATTCAATTTTTGCGTTTTTCAAAAATGTGCCTCTTTGAAACAAAAATCGGAAATGGCAGTTTTGAAGAAAATTCCTGCTTCTTTGTGTATATATCAAAATTATTTTGTTTCAAGGAGGCACTTTTTCAGAACAATGGGGATTCCCTATCTAAAAAACGGAAAATCTGATATATTTTGCCGTCACAAGAAGACTAATTTTCACATCATTTACTGGCAAAATGGAAGTCAATACACACCTTCCAAATATTGTTTCTCGTTGTGCTTTATATATTGTTGCATTTGAAAAAAATTAATATGAGTTTCTGCAACATAAAAATTCTTCTTTTAATCTGCTACACATTTAGGGAAAATAACAAAAGAACTGCAACACCCTCAAATTTAGGGTTACCGAATGATGCAAAATGTCGAAATTTTATTATTATTGTTTAATCTTTAATAACTGTTTCCTTTAGGAAAAAACTATAATTTAAAAAATCGAACATTTCAACTAATTCACTGAAATTACAAAAAAAAAAAAAATGATGCTTGACTGCAAAGAAATTGGACTTGTCAATGCAGATAAGGACGGTTATGAAGTTTTTCCTTTCGCGACACATCATTGTAGGTCTGTGATTGTAACTTATTTATTTCGTTGGTGTACTAAAGTTACGAAATTGACTTAATTCAACCCTCCTCAGTGAAACTGACATTAAGTTTTGTAAGCACAAAAGTTTGTGAAAGATGTGTCAAATTAATAGTAAAATGATGTATATCTGTATTTTTTAAAGCAAAGTGTGCTTTTCAAACCCCTGAATCAAATTGTCTACTTTCTTTGCTTATTATGCAACAATATACCTGCATACGTTTCGATCATTCCATAAATTTCTTAAGTACCTTTCACTACGAAGTACGAGAACAAAGTTAGAAATTTAAGGAGACCAGACTTTTTTGATAAAATGAATTATTTCAATAACAAAACCCTTTAATGGTAGACGAAGGTTTGTATGCTATCTCTATACATTTTATACTAAGTGATTTTTTCTATGATTTTATCTTTTTTTACCAGGAAAGTTGTCTTAACAGCATTAACTTCCTTACAGACAGATATTTAATTGAGAATATATAACAAAACCTGGTGCGTCAGTTGGACACGTGTGTTTCGGAATGCGACGAGGCGTTTTTATATTAATATAAAAACTGTTTTAATCAAATCTCAGAAAGGAGTCCAAAAAGAGCAATCAATCTAAAAGTGAATGTGTGAAACAATAAAAAAAATTGTTTTGTTCAAAGATTACCAACCAGATACATGTTATGTAAAATAATTGATCTTGCAAGCTACTTCTTAAGTTGAAGTTGAAACATACAGAGACAAAGAATGTTGAGTGAGAATGCTTGTTTATTGGATAACATTAACTTTATAACAAAATTATAGTTCAAGGGAGACCAACGGGATGATAACAGCAATTTTTTAATACGGTACAAAGGCTGGTATTTACAAAAGGCTTTTAATTGTGAAAACAGTCATTAACTTGGCATAAATACTTAATAAAAAGTGCACAAATAAAGAATTGCAAAAATTACATTTTGTGTCGAAATTTGTTTTGTATAATCACGCAGAAGCCTCAAACCAATTCAGAAGCTAAGAAACACAGAACAACTTAGAATTTAATAGGCTTTCCTACATTTGACAAGAAAATTATACCCCGGCACGGTATATCTAGCTAATACAAAGATCGCAAAGTACTCTTAACGTTTCTTTCTCCAAGATGTCCTTCATATATCTTTGCTTTTTTGCAGCAGAATTGTCAGATGTAAAACAAAAAAAAAAATAAACTCTGGGATCTGTATCTAATGGACTTTCCTCAGAGAAAAGTTGCAAATAAACCTGCAAAAAACATCTGTTTGGAGTTACAACTACTTTGCAATAATAAAACAACAGCTTTCTCTCTGATTCCACTTTACTTTACGGACCTTCTTTTATACAATAAAATTTTATATAATAAATTTTGCAGTGACTTTTTGGCACCCGTTACCCAAATTTATAACACCTCTTTTTCTAATAATTGTTTTTTTATTCAATATACAATTTGAACATGCATGATTTCTTTTAGGCATATAAATAAAGAAATGAAGCACCTATATATTTGATAAATTTTAAAAATGTTTTCATTTTCCTTTGTCAGAACTTAATAAGCTGTTATGTTGAAATATTTAATGTCTAACCAACGTTTTTCGTAATAAACCTGGTATTTATAGATATCATTTTTTTCATTACATCAACATTTTATGAGGTTCCTACAGTTTTTGATCGACCAGCTGAACTGCGATCTTGTACCACTCCTTTTTTAATTTTTTTTTTAATTACTTTTTTTAAATCCCTCTACACTTTTGGAATTAAGAATTGCTTGTATTTCTAGATATCCAAAGCAGATATAGTGTATATAAAATATATTGGCTCTTGAACATATTTTTGCATGAAGCGCAATTTTTACATATTTTCATGTATTTGACCATTTCAGAACAATTTTCAGTATAGTGACTCTGCTTTCTTTAAAAAAATCTTTTTCTTTGAGTAGATTGCAGGATAGTCTTGTAGTTTTCAATGAAATTGAAATTTTTTACCATTTCAATATTTGTTATTCTAAATCATATTTTGCATTTCACATTAAACGAACATCGATGATATTGGTATACTTTTGAAATTTGTTTCGTTGGGAATCTATTATAATCAATTCTTAATTTTTAGCAATATTCAATTTTAGTGATGTCGGCACCCTCGCTAATTATGCCAAAATTTAATTCTTGCGAAATATTCTGCTTATACGAGGTAGGCATACTTTCAGATGAGGGAAAAGGTAAAACAAAAAGTAAAAATAAATATTGAATCAATGTTAATTGAAAAATGTACCTGCTAACACATTCTATTCATTTTTAACCCTCGTCAGTGAAATTTAGGCCAGCATTTTTTTTATTTTTAGGTTTACGAACATCAGAATGAAAAAGTCCCGTAGGAGGAGGAAATAAAAAAAAAATAAAATTATTTTTTTGGGGATACATTATCGACTTTTTCTATATTAATTTTTGCTTCTTTTTTAATGCTCTCCTAACAGGCTCCTTGCCACTGGACACATAAGGGTTACAAAGGGGAAAATAGAACCCTTAATTGTTTACCAGTTGGGGCCAGTGATTTAAATGATAAATCTTGTGATGTTGGACAAAATACAGATTTTTTAAACTCTTTCAATATACACATATATTTATATATCTTCATATTAAATATAATTTTTTAATATGTATTAGATGAATGTGTTGAAATTGTTCTAAATATACTTGAGACCTAAAATAATAATTCCTTTCTTAAAACAGAAAGGGAGTATTGGGGAGTAGGATGGAATTTTTTTTCAATTAAGAGTAAAATAATTTTTCTGGCTGCCACAAAAGATACTACCTGCCTGTATATATTTGTATGAGATATACTTGTTTTTAAATATTTGAAATATTTTGTTTCTTTAGGCAAAATTATAATTGTTTATTTCTTCCTCAAATGGACTTAATCTCTCCCATAGTTTTATTCATTACATCTGATGCATAAGGAACCCCTTTCTGAAGAATGATGCTAAGACTGAAAGCTATAACAGACACTTAAACAATGAGAGCTACCATGGGCAGTTTTAAACCTGTGGGAGGAAATTAATTTACAGACAGATGACAGATACTTTTGAATACGGATACATTATCTCACCAACATGTCATTGTGCAACAAAGTTGTCAGCACTTTATTTGTTCCCTGAATGAGTGAGACGTTTTGAATGGCACTCCTATCGATAAATATTTACATTAAACCAAGGTTTAGTGCTGCTATGGACTTGACAAATCTACCTTCGTTACCCGCCATCATGCATTTTTTGAAACCGGAAGTACGAGTTCGTAAATTTGAAATCTCGATCCCGACTCAAATTTGACATCGGAAAGAAAAAATTCTGTTTTTCTCAATTTTATTTTTTTTCTGAAAATTCAAAAACTCGAGCGGCGGGTTTGTAAACCTAAAAATAAAAAAATGCTGGCCCTACATTAAGTTTTGTCAGCACAAAAGTTTGTGAACGATGTGTCAAATTGTAAAAAAAGTATAACTGTAGTTTTAAAGCAAAGTATGCTTTTTCAAACCCCAAATACATTTGTCAATTTCCTTTGCTTATGCAGCAATATACCTTCATACGTTTCGATCATTCTATAAATTTCATAACTACCTTTCACTACAAAGCACGAGAACAAAGTTAGAAATTGAAGGAGACCAAACTTTTTTGAAAAAATGAATTATTTTATAAATAATTTAATTTCACTTGTCTCAAGCAATTTCATTGGCTGAATCATTCAGAGGAACATAAAATATTTTGTATAACATAACTTGCCTACGTCACAATGAGTTACGTCAAAAACGTATTACTCCCCTTGACGTTACTTTTAATATAATACTCAATTTGAAGCCTTTTTCCGGGGGAAAATTGTCTCATTGTCTACACTGAAATCAAATTATAAGGAATGAAGTTTATTTCAAATTAGGTGATACGATATAACATAACTTGGGACAGTTTACGCTTTTTTATAAACCGCTTCGCGGTTCATAAAGCGTAAACTGCCCCAAGTTATGTTATATCGTATAACAAAATTTGAAATAAGCTTCCTTCCTTAAACAAAACCCTTTAATAGTAGACGAACGTGTGCATGGTGTGCATGATATCTCGATACATTTTATACTTAGTGGTTTAAATGAGACAATATTTTTTCAACCAGGAAACTTTTCTGAACAGCATATATTTAATTGAAGAATATAAAACAAAATTTGATGCGTCAGTTAGACACGTGTGTTTCAGCATGCGACGAGGCGTTTATATCTAGATGTGGAAAACTGTTTTAATCAAATCTCAGAAAGGAGTCCAAATAGAGCAGTCAATCTAAAAGTGAATGATTACAAACTAGGTACATGTTATGTTATACAATTGATCCTGAAAGGCTACCTCTTATGTTGAAGTTGAAACATACAAAGACCAAGAATATTGAGTGAGAATGCTCTTCTACGGAAGCCCATTTAGGACGTATCACAAAATATATTTGAATTCGTTATAACGATTTTTAGAATTCGTTATAACGAATTTAATTTGTTATAACAGATTTTTAGAATTCGTTATAACGAATTTAATTTGTTAAAACAGATTTATTGAATTCGTTATAACGAATTTAATATGTTATAACAGATTTATTGAATGCATTATAACGAATTTAATTTGTTATAACAGATTCATTAAATTCGTTATAACGAATATGATTTGTTATTATAGATTTGTTGAATTCGTTATAATCAAATTCTTGAATTGGTTATAACGAATTCAAAAAATCTGTAACAACATATTAAATTCGTTATAACGAATTCAATGAATCTGTAATAACAAATTAAATTCGTTATAACGAATTCAATGAATCTGTTATAACAAATTAAATTCATTATAACGAATTCAATAAATCTGTTATAACAAATTAAATTCGTTATAACGAATTCAATAAATCTGTTTTAACAAATTAAATTCGTTATAACGAATTCTAAAAATTGTTATAACGAATTCAAAAATATTTTTGATAGGTCCTAAATGTGCTTCCGTACTCTTCTATTGGATTCCACTAACTTTATAAGAAAATTACAGTTCAGGGGCGACCAAAGGGATGATAACAGCAAAGTTTGCTACGGTACAAAGGCTGAAATTTACAAAAGGATTTCCATTGCGAAAACAATCATTAAATTGGCAAACATACTTTGACAAATAAAAAGTGCACAAATACAGAATTGTAAAAAATACATTTTGTGTCGAAATTTGCTATGTATTATCACACAGAAGCCTCAAACAAGCTCGGAAGCAATGAAACACAGAACAAGCTTAGAATTTGACAGACTTTCCTACATTTGACAAAAAAAATATCTAGGTAATACAAAGATGGCTAAGTACTGTTAACGTATCTTTCTCCAAGATGTCTTTAATATATCTTTGCTTTTTTGCAGCAGAATTGTCAGATGTAAAATAAAAATTGAACTTAGCGGGTGGGGGAAGGGGGTGTCGATATTTAATGGACTTTCCTCAGAGATAAAGCTGTTGAATTTTTCTGAATTCAATTTTGAAAAAATACAATTGATGGTTCTTTCTCTAAGCGTAGGTTCACATATAAACCTGCAAAAACACCTGTTTGGAGTTAAAACTACTTTGCAATAACAAAACAAAAGCTTTCTCAGTGATTCCGTTTTCCTGTATGGTTCTTCTTTTATACAATAAAATTTGCATTGACTTTTTGACACCCGTTACCCAAATTTATCATACCTCAGGACCACAATGGGCTATTGACAACATCCTTATAGGTTTGTAGAGACTATCACCCATTTCCTCCCGCCGAAATATTGCCGACAGGTTGCCAACTTGGCATTTAACAAAAGGAATTTGAAAAAATATTCAGATTTACATATCTCAACAAAATGTTTCGAAATAATAATCTTAACTGTGGGTTTCAAAACATTTGAATTATATAGAATTATATATTTTTGGACCGCGAAAGAATTGGAAGGTATTCACATTCATTGTAGATATACAAAATGTAAAACTATTATTTTTTGCAATTGAAGAAAATAATGTTGAACATATGCTAAAATTTGAGCAAATCCTACCATATAGGCAATGAAGAATCGATGTAAAATATACTGTATTTGTGCATTTATTCATTAGAAAAGAAATTGTTAATTCTAATGAAATTCATTACTCGATGTGTTTATTAAGTCCTTCTGGATATTTTTTACAAATGAGGTCATTTTGCACAGGCGGAAAAGAAATCAATCCTAGCCTTATGCAGGTTTCTTTTGATGAGGCTATCCAAAGTGATGCCCCTTGGGAATTTAATTCGTTTGGAGAAATTAAAGACAACATGTGTACAAAAGGTGACAGTTCTATCGTGTGGGAGGAGGGCAAAGGAAATAGAAGTTTCACAACCAGTCAACTCATTGTTCAGGAGAGTTTCATGCTCCAATTCAAGGTAAAAGATTTGTAATAACTCTTTAGTAATGAATAAAAAGGATAGATGTTGATGAAACAATCAATCGGGGCAATCTCAGTTCTACTGAAATAGGTCGAAAAATAAGTTAGTCTATGCCAGGCATTTGTACATTTTGTATCCTTTAATATCTCTTCAAATTAACTAAAGGTGTCTTTTATAAACTTTTTTTTACAGATTTCAGTGGGATGTGATGACATTTACGATTCCTGTGAAGATTATGCTCCCTTACGTTTGGAATACAATAAGGATCCACGAAGTGACCAGTGGGATCTGGTGCGTCCACTCTGTCTCCCAGATCATGCTCTACTGTCAGAGTGTGAACCCAGGCACTATCACTCGGCGTCCGTCTATACTCATGATGCGTATCATTCGTGGACTCTTGTGACCATTCCACTGACTGAGAAAACATTTTCCAGGTATATCTCTTTTCTAGAATATCCTGACGAACATACTTCTTTCAAAATGAAAAAAAATTGTGAGTGTATTCTCGTCCTTGTTTTTTTTAAAGTTCAACTCGCTTCCGATGGATCCAGGATGCCATATCTAAAGTCGGAACATCTTGGGCACTTGACGATATCTATGTAGGAGAGAAATGCCCAGATTTATGTCATTCCAGGGGAATTTGTGTTAATGGAAAATGCTTCTGTGAAAGGGGATACTTTGGTAAGTTTGATGAAACTAATCTTTAATAAATAGATTTTGCATTCATTCATTGTTTGTTCATCAATCTTTACATTACATCACACAAAATACTTTTAACAGTAAAATTAGCGAAATGCAAGTATGCAGTTAAAATTGTTTGAATGTTTGACAATATACAGTGTACGTAGAAAGTATTACAGGAAATATTTTATTTATTTTAGGAAAATCTTGTCTTCCTCGCCCAGATAGTTTGATAAGCACGTTGTATGACTCCTTTGAGGGAGGTATTTTCTCATTTTATTGGGAATCCATCACCGGAGGTGGAATAGGTTTCGGCTGTGGAGCCCTACGTCCATTTGCTCATGGCAAAACATTGTACTTTAACGGATGTGGTCAACGAGAGGCAAAAACTGTAGAGATGGATCTGAGAAAAGCTAGGTAAAAAGATGTTTGGTGAAAGCATGAATATTTGAATTTACGTTTAATTATAAATGTAAATGAATTTAATTTCTAATTTCTCGGAAATATGTAAAACAGTTACGATTCTGAAAATTAATGATACCGGTATCTCAGCTGCGCTATTTACCATATATGAAAAGAGATATGTAATTGTCTTGTGAAATAGCCTTACGTTTATGTTTCTAATATTTTTGTTTGCATCTGCAGAAAAATCATGTTTGTTCTACAAATCGGATGTCCTGCTCAGACAGCAAGTTGTAACATTCAGTCTGGAAGAAATGGCTCATACAGTGGAGTTTTACTACAATACACTCTTAATAGGGTATAACTTATCATCAGCTCATGTAAAGAGATAAAAACTTAATAGAATCTTGTTTCTATTTTGAAAAAGATGACAAGGATCTCTTTGAAGTAAAAAGAGAGTACAATTGGTTAAAAGAAAAATATGTTGGATGCTATATTGATACAAAATACGACTGCAATTTGTTAAGCTCTTCTCTAGAAACGGAATATTATAATCAACTATTTATCTACAGCAAATTTTCATAATTCATTCATGTTTTAATTATTGTTGTATAATTAACTAATCGCACTCAATACTTTGATTATAAAACGCCTAGATTACTTCTTTCAGGGAGCGGAATGGAAGTTATTATCTCGTCATGATGCTGAAGAATATTTATTGCCTAAAAGAGCAGCCTACGATATACCAGATGACGCTAAACAGGAAGGGGTACAGTTCAGGTGGTGGCAACCAGTCCATCGTAACAAAGGTTACGATCAGTGGGCCATTGACAAAGTTGAGGTCATCAAGTAAGTAATGATTAATCATGTGATCATTAATGTTTTAAATTTCATTAACATTTTACGCACGATGGGTGGGACCGGTCGTCAGGGGATGCTCACTCCTCCATGGCACCTTATACTGTTCGTTATCTCCATATGTTTCATCCAAATATGAAGTGAAATTTAGGTCAATACATTGTATTCTATATATGATATAGTTGCATTTTTTATTATTTTAATTGAAACATTATTGTTTTCTAAAATTAAGTAATAGCATTTCATTATGAAATGAATGGATTAAATAATTCTTTTGAATTACATGTTTTTGACGTGGTCTTGTTTTATTTAGGGACCACAGAGCGCATAATATGAGATTTAGATCCAGATTGAGTGGTGATACAACATAACAAGGATTAAGACTTTATATCAATTTTTGATTGCATTTATTGTTTTGTCATTCGGTAATGTATTTGTATATATAATTTATTTAAGGTTAATGGACTATTCATCAACTCTAAAATGTAATGCTGTGCTTTTTTTTCTTGAATTTATCATTGTGTAAGACTTCAATAACAGGTGTTATGGTGAGTTTTAAAGGAGCCAAAATAATATGTATTTTTGGGGTTACAAAATTTTTGAAGCACACACGATAAAAGATAAAAAAAAAGAAATACGGAATTAATAGAAATCTGTAAGCTTTACAGAACAGGCTAATAGCATCTTATTACGTTTCATTATATCCAAGAAACGAAATGTAATGTTTATGTTAACATTTATTTTAACGTGAATTGACATAAATTGACAAATTCATGAATTCCTTTTATACAAAGGCTAAACATTTGTATGTAAAACAGGTGATTATAAACATCAGCCCCGAGACCTTTACATGGCACCTTAGTGACAGATCTTTTTGGTCATTATTCTGGGTGTAGGAAGGCTAAACATAAACCAAGTTTATTTGTTAAGTAGATGCACGGGAGTCCTTCCATTCTTTGGTAACACTCCCTGCAATGCACGTGTTTTGCGTGTTTCTGGTTTAGTGTTGTGTCATGCTTTCTTTTCTTGTATGAGAATGGGCACATGTTAAATCTCATTTAATTCGTCAGTTGATTAAACAGGTGACACATGTGACATCTCTGACTTTGATTTAGTAAAGTATAGTTAATACTTTGATTCTTTATTATACAATAGTTTTAAAGTTTAAGGAGCATTTATAAATATTGAATTAAATACGGTATGTGTGTATTATTTTTTGTTATGAAATGGGAATATACAATAGTATTTCCTGTTAATATACTAAAATTGCATATAGAATATTTTTTTAATGATATAATATAGCAATCTGAAATTCATGATATAAATACTTTTATTTATTAAAAACTCTTGATTTTCTGTAGCAAACACTGTGATACCTCAATAACCTTAAGTTAACAATTTTGTGAATGATATATAGTTATTAGATTTAATGTAGAGTTGAACTATTTCTCCCTTAAATAGCCTACGACCTTTGCAATGATTTTAGATAATATGGCTGGACGTTTTGGCAGAGGTGTACCTTGGATGTTATATATTCATGAATAAAAACCATATAATCACCAGCTTTAATCATCCATTTTCTGTCTGGGATTTCAAAATGAATGAATTATTGAATAGTTAAATATCAACAATATAAACAGTTAAAGTGCTTAACATATGTAAAAGGAATTCATATTAAACCAGTAAGAATTCGATCATGTGAAACGCAATAAAATCGCACCAAGCGCAGTTGCAAAGAAAAGATGCACACTAAACACAACACACAAAAAGAGTTTAATAATAATACGCTGTACCGCTTATAAAAGAACAACATCAATGTTGTGTAATGCTACAAAATACTTATTTTCACCTTAAATAACAACTTACAAAAATAACGAAGAAATCAATTGTTAATTTATAAAAATCCTCCTAAAAATATGTTCAAGGTGAAGAGAGATTTCTTATCTACAAAATATTAAATAAGTTCAACCTATCCTCTTTATCCTATCATTAAGCCGAAGGCTGAATGACGTTTGTCATACTTATTGTTATGTCATTATTTACACAAACTGAATTGTCTATGGATTTTCCGGGGTTTTTTTCTCCGACCATGACAAGGCGCTTAAGGCGGGTGTGGCCGGTCGACAGGGGATACTCATTCCACGTATCACTGGTGTTTTTGAAGGTCCTTGTTTGCTCTGCTCCGATTTTGTATTGTTTGAATGGAGCTTAAATACTGATCGTTATCTCCATGCTTCATTCACAAGTAACAAATTACACGAAATAAACAATTACAGTTTGTACTACTAGAAGTTGAACATTCCAAAATCTTAATTTTAAAAAAAAAATTTTATCGCAGTAGCATAAACATGTATGGAATTATCAGGGTAAGTAACTTTGACTACGTACATTTGTATTTATACGACCCCGCTACACGGGACATCTTATGTTCTTATTCGTTTCACTTAAACGAACATAAAACATTTATGAAATAAACACAAACTCGTGAAATAGGATATGAAGCACTCTAAAAGTGCAGTTTTATTATTAAACACAATACACATTATATCTCTTTTTCTAATGTCCTCATCAATGTCCGAATTCTACAAAATAGAATATAAATATTTTCAACAAAGTATAAAGTTAATATAATATTTAAAACTAAGCAATGGGCGGGTGGGTGGGACTTATACGACTGCACGAAATAGAGCCTTCTAACTGTTCTAATGGCTTTCCCTATACAAAATTTCTTTCATGGTCACTAATAGCCCGTGCTATGAATATTTATGTCACCTGACTAGATGACCATCCTAACAGCCAATAGATGACAAGAATAAACAAACACAAACACGTGTCTGAGTAACATTAATAAATACGTTTCTGCTCGCTATCTTAACTAGGCAGTAAATAGAGTGATTACTTATCACGACGAACGCTTTACTAGACATACTAGTTAAATAAACAAGGTATTTCTTTCAGTGATTTTAAAAGGTAACATATGTAAGAAAATATGGAGATAACGGAAATTATTCAAGATCAAAAGTCCAAAAAAACAATACAAAAAAAGATGCAGAGCAAACACAGACCTCCAAACCATCGGAGGTGGGATCAAGTGCCATGGAGGAGTGAGCATCCATTGCTGACCGGTCACTCCCGCGGTGTGCTCCTTGTCATGATCGGGAAATAACGTAGAAAATAACGTAGAAATCCTTCGTCAAAGCAGGGTATAAATATTGACTAATAATTAGTATGAAAAAAGTCAGTCAGCAATAATAAATTGTGTTTGCTGACAAGGTCATTGTATCGACCATAGAATTTACGAAATGATGAATTTAAATGAGACTGCTGCTATTCTTGTTTCATCAACTTGTTTGTCAATAATTTACCTCGATTAAGAATTGTCCATACGTAGACCATGCTCTTGTGTATCGATTCATCTGAGATATATAAACTACGTATGCAGGTGATGAAGGTATATTGCTGCATAAGTAAGGAAAGTTGACGAAAGAATAGTTGAAGTCATCACGTTTATCATACAGCTTGGTTGTTAGATTACCATTAACGTCTTTTTCAAGTAAGATATTCAAATATGAAACGGATGTGTCAGACTCTGTGGTATCTTTTATCTCAAGCTCACCAGAATATAAGAATGGAAATTACCATTGATAATTGGTAATACGTCTTCGATATATCTTTAACATCGACTGAAGGCCATGCAAGTGTTTGCTTCTTTTCACGCATAAGATTTTGCACAAATTCTGCTTTATATTAATATAAAAATAGGTCTGCTTATAACGGGGCGCAATTGGTACCCACTGGAATTCCAATAGATTGTTGGAATATCTGGTCTCCAAAAACAAATAGATATTGTCAATCAGAAAAATCAAGCATCTTTTTTATGTCAACTTCAGAGTTCTTGTGAGTACAATCAGAATGTTTTAACAAAATATTTTTGCAAATGACCAATAACAAGATAAGTTGATTTATGAGTTCCGGTTTTATTGAAAAAACAGTTGTCAATGATATCAAAAAGCCCCAACTTTAATTTATCATGGGGAATGATTGTGTATAAAGTTGAAAAGTCGTAAGTTTTAAAGCTGTTGATTTTGGTGAAATCTTTTGAAATCAAATTGTCCAAAAGTTCCTTGGAACTTTTAAGTATCCAAATCTGATTTACACAACTTCTTGAATACATTGTTGCACAGTACTGTTGAAGTTTCTCCTTCACTTCTGTTAAGAGTCAGTCCGCGAGAAAACCATGCAGAACTGTCCAAATCGAAGGTTGTCATATCTTAATGAAATTTGGTGGGTAGTTAGACTTTATAATATGTTATTAAAAAATGACCAAAAAAAATCCCATCATTCAACATGGCAGCCGTAGGCAGCACCACCTCCTTTTTGCACATTAAAGTGCAAATGCACTTAAAAAATTCAAGAAAATGGTAAAATTCACATTTGATTTATTTTACTCAAAATTAAACTTGCATTTCCATTAAGGTATTTTGAATAACATAAGACTATGTTCTTTCAAAATTGACATTTATCATAATCAAATATGCAATATATCAAAGGGCAGACAACTCTTGAAAATTGGCATGATGCCAATTTTCAAGAATTGCCAAAAGTTTTACAAATTTAATGCCCAAAATTTTCCAAGACCAATCTTTGAAATTAATTTTTTTGATTTTATTGCACAAATATAACTCTAAACATTATCTTTGCCAAATATTGAGCTTGGGAAATAATAAATAATTGAGATATGGGGATTTACAAATTGCCAATTTTCGAAAAAATTGCTCAAACTCAAGTGGGTTACAAAGTCAAATATAGTACTTTAAATTATAAATAATTGTTGTTAGATATTGAAACATGTAAAAATTTTCTTTGAAATAATAATTAAGAGTGAAAAATATTAAAATTAAAAATTAAATAAAACTAAATTGTCAGAAATTACCCCTAATATGAGGATTAGCATTTTGCCAATTGTTTAGAAATTTAAAAAAAAAGCATAATAAATTGTATTGGCTTATACTTGCAATTTTTCAACAATCATATGAATATATCATGTTCCTTACAAGGGAAATTACAAGTATTTAAATTCAAATGGACTCAGTATAATTTTTATATAAATTTTGAGACTTGAACATATAAAATTTGAGCCTTCAGTAAGTTGTTTGCTAGCTGCAGAACTGTAGCTCTCCGAAAAAATATATAATGATAGACCGGACGGCTACAGTGCCACCTGTATTTTTATTGCGCATAAAAAATGCGCTTGGTTCTAAATTAATTCTTCCAAATTCTTACCTCAATTGCAAAAACGGCTAGATTTCAATAAAGTCCTTACTCCTTTATCAATTAACGGCATGGTTTACATCACAGGTGCTGGAGGACAGGAACACCCCCCCCCCCAAACAATACAATGTGATATAATCTATCCTATCAATTTAGAAAATTTGTTTAAAGTTACATTTTATAAAAATATCTACCCTCTCTTTATGATTTTTATATAGAGAATGTAGAGTATATTTAATAGAACGTTTGTTTTAGGTAATTTTTCGATTTGCTGGTATAGATCTTATCACAAATATGGCAATGAAATATATTTTATGAGAAAAAATTCGAAAAAGCCTAGGGGTCTATATCGAAAGGGGGGGTCCTGTCCTCAAGCACCTGTTGTTTACATCTGTACGAAGCGCGTTAGACCGAAATATCTTCTCAATTCCAGGTCCAGGAGGGCTATTAGAAACAATTATAAGGAATGTTTTGTTGTGGAAACAGTGACAGAATATGTTAGGAACACACAGTTGATAATATTTTGAGATGATAGTTTTAAAAACATGGAGTTAAATCGAGAAAACCGCACATTGTGGGTGGCACTGTAGCTCTCCGGTCTATTTCACATTTTATCGTCATATTTGTTTGATTAATGATTGCACTAATATTGGATGGGATCCGAATATAGTTCTTGTTTTAGCCTTGTTATTTATCAAGCAATAGATATCAATTGGTTACCTTTTTCTTTTCGATGTTTCGAAGATACCTAGTTGAAGTTGATCACGTGTTACCGGTTCAAACAAAAGTGTAACCGGGCGTTGAATGACAGAACGAGATGTTGATGATGACAGGTGCTTTGCAGTTATTTCTTAAAGAGCGATATATGGTAAGTGTCTCAATTGGCCCCTTAAAATGAATATCTCAATTTTACTTTATATATAGCTTTAATTTGTACAGCTATATATGCAACCTTTATTGGTCATTTTCATTTTTATCAAAATGCCGTTATTTTAGAAATATGACATCAAAAAAATCACGTTTTCCCGCCATTTCAGCAAATTTTGTATAAAACTGCTTATTTTCAAGCAGTTTTTCTTCCAGAAAATATAGAGCGCAGCCTAGAACAAGCTTCATATTTTTACCAATGATGTATCTATCCAATACTAATTAGTGACAGAAAAAGTATGCATGTTCTGCACTGCGCTCTATGTTTCCCATAAGAAAAAACATCAAGAAAAAGGCATATTTTTTGGCTTTTTTGTTAAATAGCAAAAATAGCATTATTTTCATGTCATTTACAGCTAGTGAGTGCATATAATTGTGAAAAATATATTGGAAATATTTCAAATATAGTCTCTTCTACAAAATAAGTATCAATTAATCATATCTGAATGTCATTCTAAAATGTTGATTTTTAGGGGGCCAAAATTGGCTCTTATCATATATACTCCTTTATTAGTATTCTTACGGATAAAATGAACACATTATGCTCAGGTTATTTTCTCACAAGAAGAATTAAAGTATAAAGTCAGTGTTTTTGAACCATTACCCTTTCATTAATTTCTTACGCTAAGAGTTCAGTGGTGCTTATGCGATTTTACATAACTAATTGGAAGAGTTAATAAGGTAAGATTAGAAACATGTTTTGGGAAAGATCGTTTTTCTTGATCTTACCTTTATTTATTTGGCAGTTACTTTGCTTGATGTACATTAATGAACATTTTTTATATAAAATTTAATTTATAAAATAAAGCAAACACTTTTTTGTATTTTTGTATTCCAAAGATATGAAAGGCATTCGTACATGAAACCATTCTTTTTGCATTTATATATGTTTGTTACATACTGCAGGGGTCATTAGTTTTGCATCTATATCTAAGTTTGTTTTGCGAAAAGGTCTGATGATTATACATTCATGGTCATTTATTTTTATTATCTTCGAAATTATAATAAGTGTTTGTCTTCCTGTATGATGTATTAATTGTTGCCATTTCCGCCGCTCATACAGACCTTAAGGACAGATGATACAAACAAAGAATGGATGCCTGGGTTGGTATAAATTTCTTTCACCTAATTTCATTGCAAATGATTCAAAAAACAAATTTCTAGGATATAAAGAAATTGTAAACCTTCTGTGATGTTCAAAACTCTACCCTTCTGAAACCATCCTTATTATTCTATCAAATATTTTTCACTTCAAATTCGATTTTTGTGCAATTTTGAATAAAAAAATTAAAACTAAGCGGTGAAATTTATTCATTTTATTTATTAAAACCCAAGACCCAAATTGTTATTTTCAATTTTTTG